>NW_021319082.1:463841-482654 GCF_001605985.2 Dendrobium catenatum | reverse complement strand
ACAGGCTGGCTCTTGGTTTTCCGTGCATTGGCTCCTTGGTTCTCACGGTGGCTTCTGGTTTTCCGAATTGGGGGGCCTTCCCGTGGCTTTTGGCGCCTCGGTTCTGTGCGGCCTCTTGGGTTCCCATGGTTGCTTCCTCGGTTCCCTGGCTGGGCTGTTTTTCCGTGAAAAGCTATGGGCTTTTCCGTGATTTGTGATGTTTGGATTCCCATGGGATTTCAATGTAGTGTCTATTTGTATTCCCCTTTCATACCTATAAATATGAGGGGTTATATATTGTTTTGAAAAAGTGATAAGTTATTTTTGGAAAAGAAATCCTTGGGATTTTCTTGGAGAAGCTTGCAAGCTTTGTCCACCTTTTTCTTCCACCTCCTCTGGAAATCTTGCGAGCTCTTTCCACCCTTCTTCTCGGCTTCTTATCTCTTTCGTCTCTCCGCAAATGACCACCCCACCTGTATCCCTCTTCTCAAAAGTAAGCAAGTTTAGGGTGTCTTGGTCGAGTCGAATTTGTAAGTTTTGTTTTAATTTGAAATATAAGAGTTTGTTCTTCCTATTATCTAGTAAGTGTGTCCCTATAATTAGCTAAGTGTTCGTTTTATTTCGTAGGAGTCTCTGTTCTTTTCGTTGGGTCTACTTTTTGTGGGCAGAGGTCCTCGAGTCCCCCATCCCCCCGGATTTTTGCCCGCATCAACATTACACAAGGAATTTGTGGTTTTTAACTTTCAAATACCTTTTTTCAATGGCAGCTCATTGCTCTTTTGAAAATTAAGGTAATCCGTGACATCAGCAACTTAATTCTATCAAATAGGACAGCAATACTTTTCCTTTTTTTCCAGTATTATGCATAATATTGGTTGTTGTTTCTGAAAAATTTCAATGGTTCAACAAAAATGGTTGAGGGTGATAACTCAAGGTGCAATATTTGTTACTATTGAGCAGTGCTATGCTCCATTCATCTTGTTTGTTCTACAATTACTGTATGAAAAGACTGATTTGCTGAAATTATGACGTACTGATATGGTGAGACCAAGTTCATAACTTTGTTTGCAAAAATTATGTTGATGTGGGTAACAATCTGATGAGGACAACCGGTCGTGTAAAGTTTATCAGAGGAAGGGCCGGAAATCTACGACTACGATTGGATTACTCTATTTCTGAGCATTTATTTGTATTTGATTTATTATGTGTATTTTTTTTCATTTTTACCCTCATTTGAGGGAGTAGGTTTATGGGACCCCAAAGGGCACTTTTGTCATTTGAAGTTTTATTGTATTTTTGTCTATTTATAGGCCTCGCCTCCCCCTTGGGAGGAGGAGGATTATCATGAATGAAAATTTTTGTACTTTGTGTCTTGGTGTTTGAGAGCCTTGAGAGTTCTTGTGAGAGCTTATGTGAAGTCCCTAGATGAGGACAAAGCAAGACCAGTCAACCACAGGAAGCATCTGGGCTCACGGTTTATCTCTGCCTCCACACTCCATTGAATTCGCCACCACTGTCATCTCCTCCCAAAGCTCCAACCGACCCTCTCCCTTCTCCTCCTAGTCTTGTCTAAGCTCTACCTCCTCACATCCAATCCTAGCCGAGCCATCACCCCAATACTTCACCTTGGCCGATCCTCCACAACCCTCCCTCTCCTCCTCATAGTCGTTGCCCCTTTTTGTCCATGGTTGAAACCCTCATGAACCCTTCCCTCCACTTTCCTTTCTCCAAATTTTTGAGTTGATCCTCCAACTATTTCCTAAATTAGCCTAGCGTTAATTTTGGAAATCTGAATTCAAATTTGAATTCTTCTAAAAGCCTTGAATTCCTTTCCTATATTGTTGGATTATGTTTAAAAAGATATCCCAATCAACCAATCTGAAATTTAATTGAAGATCCTAGTTAATTTCTCTTCTTAAATTAGCCTAGCGTTAATTTTGAAAATCTGAATTCAAATTCAAATTCTCATAAAAGCCTTAGATTCCTTTCCTAAATTGTTGGGTTATGTTTGGAAAGATATCTCAATCAACCAATCTGAAATTAATTGAATGATGTGAACATCCAATCATGAAGATTTTTAAAGGAGGAGACGACGATCGACGGCCGAGATCATTCCACCTTATCTTAATTTGTTATTTGTAATTTTTATTTTTATTATGAATTTTTCATTTTTACCCTTACTTAAGTGGGTCGTCCTATGTAAGCCTTAGGGGCATATGTGTCTTGTTTTAGTTTCTTAGGCATATATATAGAGACCCTTGCTTGTGTAATATAATGATGGATTATTAATAATAAAATTGTGTTTTGCACTTTTGTTCTTTGGGAAGAACGTTAGTGAAATCCCTATGGGAGGGAATCAGAGTTTCCACCAGTCGCAGGATGTGTCCGGGCTCGTGACTTGAAGTCCCTTAGTGAAGGGAATCGTATCACCAGTCAGCCGCAGGATGTGTCCGGGCTCACGGTTCTATCCTTTTGTTTCTTTATTTTGTTTCTCCTTATTTTTCCTGACCGCCATCTCCCCCTTTCCCCCCTCCAAGCTGCCAGTCACCTTGTGGCCACCCCTTTCACTAAACCCAGCCAACTTCAACCCTAACTGCCACCTTTCCGTTCCCTCTTCCCCTTGGCCGAGATCCACCATGGTTCAACCCACCCGCCGACCACCTTCCCTAGCCCCACTTTCCTCCAAAAATACCTCTTTCCTTATTTAGGTTGTCATTAATTTAAAAAGATTTTAAATTCAAATTAATCTAATTGAATTTCAAATCCATCCAAACTCCCTCTTGATTACCTTCCTAAATTAGATTTTGTTAATTTGGAAAGTCATTCAATTTTGAATTCAAATAAATTTAAATTTCAAAACATTTCCAATTTAATAAATTCTACATTAGGGAGCCTCCTCCAATTACTCCCATTCTAAAATTAATTTTAGATTTAATTCCCCTAATCTCATTTAATGCTTGATCCACATACATCGAATGTGGACATTATCTTTCCCTCCACCTATGGCCGGCCCCTCCCCTTTCCATATTCTCTCCTCAATTAATTCTCCATCCCACCAATTAAGGCCATTAACCCCTCTTTCTCTTGATTGGAGCCAATCTCGCTTTGATAGCCTACTTTTCTAAAATATTCTAGATAATTTTGGAAAGATAATCAATTTGATTTGAATTCAAATTTAAATTTTAAATTCTTTTCTAAATATCTATGTTTAAGTTAGGAAACTCCTTAAATCAATCCCAATCAATTTCAAATTAAATTAGAGTAATTATCTCTTTCTAAAATTGAAATTCAATCCAATCCACTCCCCAAACCCATGCATGCCGCCAGTTTTCCTTCCCCCCTAGAATTAGAAATTCATATGACCCCCCCCCCACCTTCTCGTTCACATCAGTTTGGTATCAGAGCATGGTTGTCCGGGATGCGAACTCGACGGAGTCGAGATCTTTTCCACCCCAGGAGAATGATGCGGACATCCGACGGTGGACGATATTCAAAGGAAGAGTCGAAGATCGACGGTCGAGATCACTCCGTTTTATTTTAGTTTATTAATTGTATTTTGATTTAATTTTGCAATTTTCTTTTTTTATCATTTTATTTAGATTTTTGTCTTATGTAAGCCCAATGGGCATATTTGTCTTTTAGTTTCTTTTGAGACCTATATAGAGGTCCCTTCTGTTGTATTAGGGATGATGGAATTATAATAAAAATTTGTGTTTTTTGCACTTTTGTTCTTTGAGAAGAACGTTAGTGAAATCCCTACGAGAGGGAATTAGAGTCTCCACCAGCCGCAAGATGTGTCCGGGCTCGTGGCTTGAAGTCCCTTGATAAATAATACACATTAACTGTTGGCAAGTTATGCATCATATAGTTGTTTCTAATATTTCTTGAATTGTGGACGATGCATCATATATATCATAATCCTGTTATGTGATTTCATCGCTAAATTGTTGCATTTGATGAAGGCTCCTTTATTTGTGTTTTGATGTTGACCACAGAGCGTTGCCACATTTATTGTATCTCTATCTTATGTTGTACAAGATAGATGAATTCATAGGCTTCATTGTCTGCAAGGTATGATATATTTGCTTGTATGTTGATGGGTCTCCTACAGCAGTTCATAAAAGATTGTTGATACGTTTCTGTCTCAAAACAAACAAAAAAAAATCAAATAAGATTTTTTTTACCTTCTCTCTACCACCGCACGCCCTCGACACGACTCGCACATCGCATGTCGAGATCGCTCCCACGATCTCTGGGCGTCATTAAAGAGACGAAGAGAAAGAGGCCTTCTCTCGTTCCGACTCTCCTCACCGCTCTCTTGCTCTCGCTCACTACGATCGAAACTTTCTCCCTCTAGACGCTTCTTCTCCAGCTCCTTCGTGGATTTTTGACTTCTCTCCTTTGTCGACTTTCCCTTCCCGTCGAACTGGAAGTTACGAATCTTTGATCGGAAGCACGACCAAAGCTCGCTCACTGTGAAGCTTTGGCTCCCTTCGTGGCTCGACGACTTCGCTCCTCTCCGACTTTCCTTCCTGCCTGGATCGGAGGTTATGACAATTTGATCGCAAGCCAGGATGGCGTCTCGCGGCTGTGAAGGGACCCTCTCCCTTTCGTGCCGCTGCTTCGGCACCTCTGTGGCTGTTCGACGTCGCTCCCTTCGACGACTTTCCCCTGTTGTCAGATCGGAGGCTGCAACATTTTGATCGGAACAACAACGGGCGCTCGCTCGCCGTGTAAATAACTTCTTCCCTTTAACGTGCCACTCCGGCTTCCCCTTTGCTGTCCGACTTCGCTCAGCACGACGATGTTCCCTTCTTACCTGATCGCAAGCAAGATCGAGAGCTCTCTGGCCGTGAAGGTAAATCTCCCTTTCGGGAGCCTCTTTCGGCCAAAATCCCGTATACCCGTCGAACCAGAGGAAGAGATGGGGAGGATTTATTTTATTTTTTATTTATTATTATTATTATTAATTATTTTAATTATTATTTAATTATGATTATCATTAATTGATTAATTATAATTAATTAATATTTAGTAATTAATTATTAATTATAATTATTTGATTAACTATAATTAATTTAAATTAATTATAGTTTACTATTAATTAATTATAATTGTAATTAATTTACTAATGATAATTAATTAATAATTAGTTATTAATTATTAATTATAATTATTTATTAAAAAAAGATATGAATAATAATAAAATAAAAATCTCTCTTGCCTTACCTCGACATGCTTGTCGGGCCGGTAGACCACTTATACATGTTTTTCTCTAGCCTGGTGGGAAGGGAACCCGACGTGACACCTACGACGAGGTAGGCGAGCGACCCTCGGTTCCAACTCTTGTTCTCGGCATTCGTGGAGCACCGGAAAACAGCCTATACACACTTTTCTCTAGCCTGGTGGGATGGGATCCCGGTGCGGCGCCTACGACGAGACCGGGATATTCATAAGTACCCGCTCGCAGGGAAACAACTTCTTCTCTTTTGCAATAGGTACTGAAGACCCATACATGTCTTTCTCTGGCGTGGTGGGGACAAAGACTTTACACGGCCGCGGTGTTCTCGTAAGAGGGCACCTACCATACACGTTTTTCTGTAGCATGGCTGGAGGCCCAGTTTTCCGTTGTTTTTCCCCTAAATGGGGGAGACGTCGGGAGGCTGCCGAAATTTCAGGTGAAATATTACTCTACTCGGGACCTGTTTTGAACTCAAAAAGACATGCAAGGATCTGGACTCCAATAAACAATGAATTATGGACTTTTGAACTTGATTGAACACGAACAGAGGACTTGTGGACTTAATTCAAAACAAAATTTAAATGATTTCTAAGGTTCACATTCAAATAAAATGAAATCAAATTGAAGTCAAATTCAAATCAATTCAAATATGAAATTGAACTTGCAAGCACCTCAGAAGATTCTAAACAAATATTTGAACTCGAACTGTACAACGTTGAGTGGGACTTGTAAGCTTGATGAATTCAAGTTTGAATGAAATTGAACTGGGACTCAGACACATGAACAAAACTTGGATCACACACAAGGAAACTCAAACTACAAGACCTCAATGCATGCAAATAAAGAATGTAGTGGACTCCTACAACAGTCTCTACGATATCTGGTGTATTGTACCTGCAAGAATGAAATGCACGGGCGTCCGTCCCATATGTACCATTGGAATCTCCAACACAAGTATCAATGCCTGTAGATTGAGATGGCAATACCGGTATTCAGTAGCAGAGGACCCGCCTCTACAAACAAATGCACTCATCAACCCACCTGAGATTGGTGAAAGGTGGATACAATACTGGTGCAAATGACTCTCCTACGAATATTTTTAGGAGGTCATAATGGATACAATGGGTCCTTGCAAATGAACATGCTACTTGTCGATAACAACAGTGGGTATATCATAAGCATAACGAACCACTGTGGACACAAGTACAAGTATCACCTACGACAACGGTGATCAAGATCTTCTCGATCCTATATTCAGGAAGGAAAACAACTCTGGCATCCACAAATATCAAAATATCAAGTCTACTACATTGAAGATCTTAAAAAGAGTCCATTTCAAAGCAATGTCCACGGACTTCAAGAAAAACCCTCCCAGGTGAATGAGAAAGGGGAAGTCAACATCAAGACCGCATCACCACCGAACCCGTAATATCCATGCAAGCGGGCAGAAGGCGTTTACAAATTCTCCCCGGTGAATGAGAAAAGGGGAGTCAACATGAAGATGAGGAGATGCCTCATAATATTAAGGCTACAATGCAACGCTACCGGATCTGCAACATCTATACAAGAAGACAGAAGGCGTCTACAATCTACAATACAACGTCATCGGATCTGCAACACTTATGCAAGCAGACAGAATGCATCTACAATCTACAATACAACGCCACCGGATCCGCAACATTCGTATTAGCAGACATAAGGCATTTACAAATATTTTCAAAATACCCTTGCATATGCACCGTAATTTGTATACACATAGGTACACAAAAGGGGTAAATATAATCAAATACTCTCATGGGCTCCGACAAGTGTGTTATTGGTACACACATGACGTCTAGGAATGCTGCGCGGGTCAATAAATTTGAACCCAATCCTCCTAAGCAGATAAGGAGTTGACAAGGTTCAATAAATAATTATAAAATGCCCCCAAACACCCGCATGGGCCCCGACGAGCGTGTTATTGGTACACACGTGACGCCTAGGGATGCCGCGCGGGTCAATAAGTGAATTCAAGTTCAAAATCGATCCTTATATACGGGTCAATAGAAGTCGACGGGGTTCGAACAATCAAACAAGTATACGATGATGGCGACCGGTATATTTGTTTTGCTGCATTCATATTAGGCCGTCAAGTCCTATAACAATATGAATTCACTAATAAAGGCACAAAGCTTACGAACCCGATCCCCTACCGGCAAGTCGATAGGGTTGATAAGGTTCAAGACATAAGTATTTTGAAATGACCCCAAACACCCCGACGATGGCCGTGTTGAATGCAAATCTCAACCATAAGGGTCCATTCCAAATATTCTTAAATGCCTCCCAAAAGTCCATTCAAAAGCCCAAATCCAACCAATCCCAAATTCCAAGATATTTATATTGAAATCTATCCATCAATCACTCAAAGCAAAATCCATCCACCCTCCGCAACAGTTTGTCGGGGTGGACAAATTAAAATTTACTTCAGCTCACAAAGAGCCAAATGCCTAGTCGAAAAATATCACTAGGATCCATTCTCAAAATAATCTCCTGCCAGTAAGGACGTGGTACGTGTCCTCTAACCGGCGGTTTTGCCACCAAATGGCACCGCAGGATAAACGGTTATGACTCAGGGCCCTCTGAACCGAGTGGTTTTGCCGACAAATGGCACCACAAAACATCGGTTATGGCCAGCGCCAATGCGCCCCTTATTGACATCAAATCCTTGAGATATGAATCAATATGATATAATCGATAGGGCACAAAGTCCTCTGTTAGCTAAGGTGGATTCAAATTTGTCCCCTTAGGCAAATTTCCAATCCAGGTCTACAAGGTCCCCTTGGATGAAGCAACCCATGGCTGCCGACAAGGATCCTTCTGTCAGGTTGGGTCGACTACTTCCTCTGATTAAGTAGACCAGGGACCACGATGGCCCGGGACGACAGAAACATGGGATCTTGATCGGGTCTATCATCCATTCTCCCACCATCCGCTTTAAGTGCAAGGTGGTGAAATTTCTATTTTAAATATCAAATCTGTCCAAATTTCCAAACTTTCAAATATTTCCAAATTCAAAACCTATGCTGCTACTATATGCCAGATAACACGTATTCTCTACGTATCTGATTGACGACTAACCTTAATCGAAAGTTCTCTCATGATTGAGAGAGGTAATTAACTATAGGGGCTTGCGCCTATAGGAAACCAGAACTTAGATCATAAAGTCTTCACAAAATGAGGGCGAAATCTCTGGGTAGTGTCTTATCTACAAACCCATTTGCCTTCCAAAATTTACCCCGAAACTTATTCCGTTAAAATTACCTCGCCAAAAATAAAAGCAAATACAGCGCGACGGGGAGGCCGGGGCCGAATTTTCGGAGCCCACAGAGATTGATATATTTGCTAGCACGATTAACATAAATGTTGCAATCAATCAATTATGGTTATTCCATGGTTTGCAATGACTATTTGTTTCAACTTATCATCATAACACATGCCATCACTAATCAACATTGAAGTTCCATTTAGTATATAAGCCCCATTGTTTGTAAGGCTCAATACGTTCAACTGCATTTGGATCTTATGTTTGTAACAAATAGGCATGATTGTTTGTATGTAGATTGATTTGCTTGAACGATTCGAGATAATTCCACCTCATAATTCCTTGCTTATATATCTCTTGAAGACTTAGTCTTCATTCACTTATCTCTTGGTGAAATCATTTTATGATTTTCACTTTCAAACATTTAGACTTTAGGTTAAGATTTAGATCATTAATTCAAAGTCGAGTTCTGACTTGAGCTTTAGACAAGTCCAAAATAAGTCCTCTTCATTGTCATCTGAAGTGTAAGTCCTCTATTGTTAAAAGTTTGCAAGTTCTTCCTCACTTGATTCAAGTTAAATTCGTGTATACTATGGTTATAAATCAAATTTTACTTCAGTTCAAATTATGCAAGTTCACTTGAGTCCCAATCAAGTCTTTTGCATGAGTTCAAGTCCGAGTTCAAATAACAAGCTCAAGTTCTATATCCACAAATTTTAGTTCAATGTCAAAGTTTACCTTGTTCACTTCAATTTGAATATTCAAAAGTCCAATGTGGTCCGAAATTGATTCAAGTAGTTCAAATTCAATTTTGCAAATTTGTGTTAATTTTTCAAGTTATGGTTCATGTTCACATTATTCCAACTCAAGTCTTTGCTCAGGTTTAAATGTTCAAGTCATGTGCAAGTTTGATATGAATCAAGTCCATGTCCTTTGCAGTCCAATACTTTGCAAGTTCAAACTATCCAAAAATTTGTCTAAGTCCTCGATTTCAATGAAAATTTCGGCAGCCTCCCGACGTCTCTCCCGTTTAGGGGAAAAAGCCAAGAGGCCTACCCCCTACGTTAATAAAGACGTGCACGGTTAGTGTTTGTGAGACACCGCGACGGTGATTTTTTTATTTTTCATCCACCATGCCAATAAAGGCGTGCATAGGGGTTTTAAAAAGCATTTTTTGAAAAAAACAGTTTGCTTTCCCCCTGCTCGGGGGTACTTATGAGTGACCCCGCCTCGCCGTAAGTGCCGCATCAGGGTCCCATCCCACCACGCGCAATAAAGGCGTGCATGGGCGGTTTTCCGGTTCGCCGCGAACATTGAAGTAGGATTTTTAGGTGATTACCCGCCTCGTCGTAGGCGCCGCATCGGGGTCTCATCCCACCACGCGCAATAAAGGCGTGCATGGACGGTTTTCCGGTCCGCCACTAATAATAATTAATTAATTATGATTAATAATTATAACTAATTAATAGTTCATTATGATTAGTAATAAATTAATAATAATTAATTAGTTATAATTAACAATTAATTATAAATATAAAACCTGATTAATTATAATTAGTAAAACCTAATTATAATTAATAATGATAAAAAATATATATCTCTCTTCTTCCTACTCTCTCTGTTTTGGCAAAATTATGGGATTTGGTCGATATAGCGCTTGAAAGGGAGCAATTTACCTTCATAACAGCGTGCTCCCATTCTTGCTTGTGGCCAAAATGTCGTGACTTCCGCCCCAACAGGAGCGAGCGTCGAAGGGGGCGGAGGAGTCGGAGCTGGCGTCGGGTTAGGGCAGAGGTGGAGGCCGACTAAGTATAGGCCCAAGTGTATATGGGGAGTTCGGCCAGAGAAGAAAGGTAAGAGGAGCTCGACACTTTCTTTCTCTCTCTCTCTCTCTCTGTCTCTCTCTACTTCTCTCTGTGGATCGGCACAAGCAGGGGTTCGGAGATGGGTCAGAGGAGAAACGACGGGAGCTCGATCGGGTGCTGTGCGGGGTCGGATAGAGGAGAGAATCGAGGACTTTGGCTCATCTTGGATCGGAGATGAGAGGGGAGGCGGGATCTGAGAAGCAACGAGAGTTTCGTATGCTTGGAAGGAGACGAGTATGGAGTCGGACAGAGGAGGTCATGGGATTTGCGAATGGAAGAGGGCTCCCGAAGGCTTCATTCAATCGGCTTTTAAAGGCCTCAGAGAGCAGCGATCGAGGCCGGATATGGGTTTCATGGAACATTTTGCGGAGAAGTGATCGTTTCGGCGCTGATTCAACGAGATTTGCGGAGACTTTCGGCGGAGTTCGTGGATCCTCCGGGTACAAGGTATGCGTGATTTCCATTTTTAGTATTCTGTATTGAGGTTAACAAATATGCATAATTAAATCAAAAAATATAATTAATAAACTAAGATAAATTGGAGGGATCTCGGTTGTCGATCTTCGTCTCTTCCTTTGATTAACGTCCATCGTCGGATGTCTGCATCAATTATGTTTTGATTGATTTCTTAATTTTTATGAATGATATATAAATTATAATGTCGTGTCTGCGCTATACTGATATCATATATTTTTAATAATCGATGTGTCCCATATCCGTATCGGTGCAACATAGGTGATAGAAAAATCTCCCTCAAACTTAAGTGAAAATTCTATAAGATGGTGATGAGACTTGCAATGCTTTATGACGCAGAATTTTGGCCATTAAAAGAGAAGCATATAATTAAGTGTTGTAGAGATGAAGATGCTCACGTGAATGAATGGCTTTATTCTTAGAGATAGAATTTGAAACGAGCATATACGTGAAAACGTTGGAGTAGCTCCAATTGCATATAAGATTAGAGAGAGCCGCCTTAGATGGTATGATCACATAAAACGTCGACCTTCTAATGACCCAGTGAGGAGTGTAGATGTATTAGATTTGGCCTTTGTTAAGAAAGGTAATGATAGACTTATAAATACTTGGTTAAAAAATATTAGAAATGATTTTTTTTTATTAGATTTAAATGAGAATTTGACTCTTAACATGGCACAATGGAGAAAAATAATTTATTTAGCTGATCCCACGTAGTGGGATAAAGGCTTGATGTTGTTGTTGTTACAAATATTTTGTGATGAGAAAGCAACCTGAAACAGTTTTGATCTGTCCCATAATTGTTTCCCTTGTTTTTTTTTTCTTAAGGAACTTCAAGAACTTCATTCTGCTTTGGAAGAAGCTAAAGCAGATATTGTTGGCCTCTGGGCTCTAAGATTCCTAATCACCCAGGTCAGTAGCTTCCTTGTAACTTTTTCTAATGCTATTTGTCGCTTATTTCGTGTTAAATTCTCATTTCAGTTTGTACATGTGACCGCATTATGCAAATTAGGAGGTTGTTTTATATAATATGTTAGTTAACCATTTAAATTATTCAGAAATTGCTCCCAAGATACCTATTGAGATCTATGTATGTTTCTTTCCTTGCGGGATGCTTTCGATCTGTACGCTTTGGATTAGAAGAAGCTCATGGGTAAGCATGTTTAACTATTCTGTCCAGTTCAAAATTCTCACACTATGAGTAGTTAACGTTACTAAAGTTGTCATTCATTGAATGAATACAGAAAAGGACAGGCATTGCAATTTAACTGGTTATATGACAAAGAAGCATTTATTTTGCACTCAGATGGTACTTTCTCAGTGGATTTTGAAAAGGTGTTTTTCTTTATTTTCTTGATTGCTTTACACGCCTAATCTAATGTGAATGAAAACTGATTATTCGGTTTTTCCAAATGCTATCTTCTTGAAGGTTGAAGCAGCTGTTGAGGACCTCAGCAGGGAAATCTTAACAATTCAAGCCAGAGGTGATAAGGCTAGTGCGAAATCTCTTCTACAAGGATATGCAAAAATGACACAACCATTGTCTTCTGCATTGGAAAAGCTGGAAAGAGTGCAGGTTAGAGCTCTTCGCTGAGATGCAATTGGATATTAGTTTTTTTATCAATGGCATCCCAGATAAGTACAGCTTATCTTGATAGGATTGTGAACGTGAAATCTGTATTTTTTCCCTTTACATGCAAAAAGTTTTTATTGTCAACTAAAGAAGATAGTATCCCTATCTGATGACCTACTTAATATTATATAACTAGTAAAAGATCAAAATGGTCCCTGGGTTTATCATTGCCTTTTTTGTCATAGACAATCTAATATGTCCAATTTAGTTCGTCGACTCTTTAAATATGGTTTAAGATAGTTTATTGACTCCTTAAATATAACACAAGAATCCGACATAGGGACTATTTTGAATTCGAATTAAAGAGTCGAGGGACTAAATTGATCCTTGACTCTTTAAATATGATTCAAGATAGTTTAATGACTCCTTAAATATAACACAAAAGAATCCAACATAGGGACTATTTTGAATTTGAATTAAAGAGTCAAGGGACTAAATTGAATATATTTATAGTCTAGGATTGAAATTAATCCCATACAAATAGTTCAGGGATCATTTTGACCTTTTCTTTCATTACATAATATGTGTGTGTGTTTATATATATATATATATATAGTGGTACAACTTCATAGATTGTCTCATCGATGAAATCTCTAAAAAAATCAAACTTAAGAATACATTAATAGTGGTACAACTTTACAAACCTTAGAAATATTAGTTTTTCAAAAACCAACTTGAAGAATAAGGTTTTGGATGCTTAGTAGTGGTTAGCCCAAGTTTCTCTAGCTGTGCTCTAAACATGAGGATATTTTTACTATGTAGATCCAACGTGTAGTAGCATAGACAAGGGTAGCTTTTACTTGAAGCTTGATGTAAAACTGAATGCCTATAGTTTCCCCACTTGCATGTGCATGCAACATCAAAGCTAGTGCAAAATTTTCCTTTTTCATCTCCCACTTCAATAACTTCTTCTAAAGTAGTTGTAAGGTCTTCTTTTTCTTGTTCTCCCATTTTGATATCTTGTCTTGATATAAATTTTATCAATCTTTAGGCTTATGTTCTAACTTTTGCAACAACGACATAGTGATATGGCGTCTTACTTCTCTATAGTTTGACCTTCAGTCTTCTTTATTGCAGTAGTATGTTGTGCTTTTTTTTCCAATTGACAGGAATTTCCTTACTTAAATCGAATAGCTTTGCTACTAGCTTCAAAGTCATTAACAATGGGAAAAAGCTTTAATTCTGTGCGGATGTTTTTTTGAAGTCCCTCTACATATTTCATACATGTAGATAAAGATTTTTCATTCAATGAAACTTGTCGAGTAATTGTTTGCTTTCTAAATTCAATTGTGTTCTTTTGCTGCATATCCTATTATCCTTTATATAGCTTCAAAATTTTCCATCAAATAACTTGCTTTATTTGTGTGCAATAGGGTAAATTAAGCTTTTAAGAATATTTAAAACTCTGAACATAATCAAGGATGGCATATCAGTTTTTAGATTATGAACTCTATCACGCTAAAGCTTGTGAGGTGTCACGACTCGACCCGGATGCTCGAATTAAGGAGGCGGGAATGAACAATCGGACATTTATAATGTTTCTTTAAATTCAAAAACAATTTATCATATACTTCCCAAAGAAAAACTGAAGAGCCACTAATACATTTTCCATCAAACTACTGATAAAATCTTTCATATACTTAATAACATATTCTTTTTTTCATTTAATGTTCATTCATCTTTCATTTTTATTTATCCCTTTCCTTTTTTATTTAGTATAGGATTACCGTCTAAATGTACCAATAAAGATACAACCTTTTTTTTTTTTTTTTTTTTTTCTTTTTTTTTTTTTTTTTTTGCATAACCTTTTCCATTTAACATGTAAGGGTATGTTATTTCCCTAGTCAGTACCATACGGGGATGAACTACTATAAATTGGCATGCATGTATCTTTTTCCTCTTTTATTGCTTTTATTTTTATGTAAATCATTACTCGTATATACATTATGACATAACCTTAGTCATATAATAATTTGCAATGTTGTTGCATATTTAATATTTAAACATATCATCCATATAATGATAATTCCGTATAATTATTACTTACATTTAAATTTTCTCTTTTGTTTCTATTAATTCGTATAACATGCAGTAATTGTAATAATTACAAGGAATTGTAATTACATAAAGAAAATAATTTGAAATTGACATAAAATAATTATGCTATATTTACTCGGTTTTATTCTTCGGGCTTTAATTCCTTTCAAATCTTTGACCCTTGAAATAATCTTCCTTATCACAACCTAAATTCACATACAATCACATAAATTATTACTATATTTAACTTTCATTAATTTTACATAAATATTTCTTTAATGAATTCTTACCTCAAATCCCCTGAGAAATCTTTTATTGGCTGCAGCACTTCACATTCACACACTAGATTAATCAAATCCTTTTATTGTTCCAATTTACATTAATTGGCATTAACATTACTAAATAATTTTGAAGGGATTCTCAAAGCTTAAAGAAATAATAATAAATGTCAAGTTTCTAACTTACATCTTTTACCTCAAGGAATATTTCCTTCTTGCCGAATCGAACTTCCACCAAATTTTGATTTTTTACTTTTCTAAAATCATACAGTATTAATTGTCATAAAAAGAAATTTTATAAATTCTATTCTTAAAAAATTTGAACATAAAAAATATGATTAAAATCACTTACAAAGGAGAATTTTTCCAATACAAAATCATTCTTCTTTCTCTCCCGAATTTCTTTTTTTCTCAATTCCTTCTTCTGTCTTTCTTTAAGATAATTAATGCTTTCATAGGTTTAAATAATAGAAGAAATGGGCAGTAAATGAGTAAAATTAGAAAACCTACCTCTTCCTTCTTCCTCTTGGCATAGAGCTTCTCTCGTGATTCTCTTCTACAGAAATGAGTGAAACATAGATTTCTCGCATGAGGAGTCGTTCTTTTTCACTCCCTCACTCGCTTATCTACTGAAAGCAGTGAATCAATCCGTCTAGGAGGTGTATACGAGCATGCAGAGACTACTCGGTCGAGCCCTGTTCGGTTCTGCTCGCGGAAGACCTGCTCGTGCAAGCGTTTCTAATTAAGGCTGGCCTATTCAAAAAACCGGCCAAACCGGCCTTTACATGAGGACAACTTTGAATGAGCAAATACTTATAGAATTTTGAACCAATTGTCAATCGCCTTAGCTTTCATTATTCCATTGAAGTATGATAATTCTAGGCTACCAAGTTGAGACGAAGGTGAATCATGATCAAATCTTGAGGAGACAATCAATTTTATCATCTATCCCAAAATTTTGTTTATAAGATGGAGCTATCCTCTGATAAAGAATTCCTTTTATTATTTATTAATCAAATAAAGAATTCCTTTTATTATTGATGCAAAAAATAATAAGAACTCATTACGAATAGAATATGGTATGAGTTTTTTTTGTTGGTGTTGATAGATGTTTTTTCCTTGAGGATGCTATTTTTGTGTTAGATAATTAATGGGAAAAAAATAGAGAATACAGAAAGAATATTCATATAATTTTTATTTAACACTAGAAAGTGTATAATTAAGTACATGAGAATTAAATTGTCATTCAACAATAACATTAAGTCTTTTTCCAACTAAGTGGGATCAGCTATATGAATTTTTTTTATCCATTGTGTTCTATTAAGGGTCACATCCTCATTTAGATCTAATAAGAAAATACAATTTCTAATACTTTCTAACCAAGTTTTTTTAGGACTACATATATCTTTCTTAACATAGGTCAAATCTAATACATCTATTCTCCTGATCGGTTCTTCAGAAGGCTAGCATTTTGTGTGACCAAACCATCTA
This sequence comes from Dendrobium catenatum, assembly GCF_001605985.2. Taxonomy (NCBI): domain Eukaryota; kingdom Viridiplantae; phylum Streptophyta; class Magnoliopsida; order Asparagales; family Orchidaceae; genus Dendrobium; species Dendrobium catenatum. The sequence goes on along the minus strand of NW_021319082.1, from coordinate 466,354 downwards.
AGGAGACTCTCTCTAATTTTCCTTGCCACTGGAACTACTACAACCTTTTCACGTATGTACCCGTTTCGTATTCTGTCTCTATGATCATCCTCATCTCTACAACACTTAATTTTATGCTTCTCTTTTAATGGCTTGTTTAAGTAAATTTTGATGGCTTGCTTCTTAGCTTGGGCGATTATGCATGGATAACCCTCAAAATCAGTGTATTATGTATACTTCATCATGTTACCGACAAGTTAATGATGATCCTAGCGAGTTTAGGATGGACCTGCATGTTCACCATATATCTATCATTGTTACGACTCAAACTAAGTTGTCTTGAGTAGCGCAGTTTTTTCTTGAATCGAGTCCTTGTGATATTTGGATGTACGACTCTAGTTTGAGAGTACTTAAGTCAAGCTTGGCTTGTAATTCTTCGATTTTTAATATAACTCAAGGAAAAAAATTGTTTTGGTTTGAGTTTGTGTGAGCTAGTTTTTGTCTAGCCATAGAACTCAAATAGTATAGAAATCAGGAGGGGGGGTAAAGGAGAGAGAGATATAAGTTATTGCAGATTTTCGGAGTACAGCAAATTAGTTTCAATCTGGCCAAAGAAGCTCAATTTGTCTTCGCAAAAAATCCAAGCGCTTATTCAGCATGTTTCAAGTTAAAAAAATTACCAGCATAGAATTTAATAGTGTTAAATAAATTGTTCCACTGTACATTTGTATTCCAATTTTCAGCATTTCCACGCGCATCTTTGAATGTGTTGTGAAGTGCCCAACCACATGCTGGATTGCCTTGAAAATTCGTCTGTTTTGAAGTAGAAACTATCTGCAACCTACAATGTCTCGGCTAGCCTGAAGTAGATTTCAACTGGTTCTTGGCACTTCCATCAAATTTGCCTAGGGTATTTGGCTTAGAATCAATCATTCCTCGAAGCATGGACATCCAAATGTGAGTGCAGCTTATAAGAAACTTTCAATGGGCCGGCCCTAACTTGTTTTTCTCGAGTTAATACACAATGAAGTTGAGATCGGGTCTTCGGTTGAGTGGTCGACGAAAAAAATTCCTCCCATCTCACTCGAATCCCCAAACTGTCCCATATTTTATATATATAATCAAGTTATGGGGAAATTATCAGTCAAAAGTTCATCAAATTTGCTTAGATAAACTTAGTATTTTCTGACAATATTTTATCAGTGTTGGTATCATTTCCCTGCACAAAATCAGTTTTTCTGATCTTTTCTTTTTCCAGGTGCCTGTTGACATTGCGCCCACTTTTGGTGATCTGGATCTTTTATAATGGCTAAATATTAAAGGCTCGAGTATTATAATAGTTAAGTGACAAGAAAACTGTTTTTCTTAATGGTGAGTCGATCATATTCTCCAAACTGTTATGGCTTTCCAAATAATCTATTCTTCTATAACAGAGGAAACAAATAATTCATGTCTATGAGATTTGCCAATTCACAAAAAAGTATGTTTGTTGCAGGTGAATTGGAAACATTTGGGTTTTAATGACATTTTATTTTGGTACCACACTATTTGTTCTGCAAAAAAATGTTCTTATGATGCTTTTAGAGATAATTCAATCACCATAATTTTAATTTTTATACTAATCATTAAAAAAAATAATGCTTATTAACCTGGTCAAAATTAGTTATAGCCTGTGAATTAGTGTTGCTTGATTTTGGTGATTGAATTATCTCTACAAACAATTGCAGATATTATGGAGAATGTTATAATGGTTACCTATGAGTTTATATGGGATAACTTTTTTTTCCAATTTTTAAAATTAGTTAGTATAAAAAAATTTTGAAAATTTTTGTATTAAAAATTTATTTTAGAAAGCAATAAAAGATGTTTCAAATAAAGCCTATATGATTAAGAATAAAATGTATGATATTGTTATGATCATTAATTTTCAACTGCATGATATTGTTATGATATCAAGTTCTAATGGCAGATTTGGTGGATTGGATTATTAGTTTGATTAAATTGATTGAACCAATAATCTCATGACCTAATAACGAGCCATTTTAGAAAGTGCAATGCAATAGAGCCATTTCCAACAAAGCTATTGGGGTTAGATATCTCTATATATTGCTGATACAACTTCAAATTAGCTCAATACTGTTCAAGCTTTGTTCAATTTAAATTTGATTAAAAATAAGCTTGTCTTGTTTTCTTTAATTTGACTAAAAAATTGTTCAATTTTAAAATATATAAAAGTTTATACTTAAATGCCTCAAAAATAAAGTTGGATTCGGAGCTTATTCATCTAAATTTTATCAAAGAGAGAAAATTAATACAATTGTAATTCAAGTCTACAGAATCAAAATGATTTTGAAAAAAAAAAAAAAAAACACTTACAATATGAATTATGTCGCCTGCACCCCTCTCCAATTATCATATAACAGGAAAGGATTCAAACTGAATTAGAAACTCTTAAGTTTAAAGTTCATAGACAAATCCAAGCTGAAGATTATTAAGAAATAATGATCTTTGTCTGTCTTTTAGCCTGTAACCTC
>NW_021319082.1:367808-461554 GCF_001605985.2 Dendrobium catenatum | reverse complement strand
AAACATGATAACCTAGTGGATAATTGCCTTTATAACATAACAGTTATACAAATATATATATAATGAATTATATAAGTTTTTCTTTCTTCTTTTCATCCAACATATATATATACTATATATATATATATATATATATATATATATATATATATTATATATATATATAGTAATATGTATATATATGGGATTTATTATATCTTTGTCCAATAACATATTCTTTTTTTCATTTAGTATAGGATTATTGTCTAAATGTACCAATAAAGGTGCAACAATTTTTATTTTCTTTTATATAACCTTTTTCATTTAACGTGCACGGGTATGTTGCTTCCCCAGCCAGTACCATACGGGAATGAACTTCTATAAATTGGCATGCATGTACCTTTTCCCTCTTTTATTACTTTTATTTTTATATAAATCATTACTCGTATATGCATTATGCCATAACATTAGTCATATAATAATTATCAATGTTGTTGCATGTTTAACAATTAAATATATCATCCATATAATGATAATTCCGTATAATTATAACTTACATTTAAATTTTCTTTATTATTTTATTAATTCGTGTAATTGCAATAATTACAAGGAATTGTAATTACATAAAGAAAAGAATTCAAAATTGTCATAAAATAATTATGCTATATTTACCAAAGCCCTACATAGGGTCCGATTTGGGTACCCATGCTTTACTCAGATGGGCTTCTCCCACCCATGGTGACTTTTGGGATGTCGTACCCACCTTTACCCACCCACCTTGCATGCTTTTGGAACGCAATCTGCCACAGACTGATGGCCTTGAGGCTTGTTGCCATTTGCTCTGATTGCAAACTTTCAAGCCGCATATCAGAATTTACCGTAGCCGCAGCGTGGTTAAGTGTTGCACACTATGTAGTGAGGATTACAGTAATATAAGATATATAGTGATTAACAATGTAAATTGATTTATCCATTGATGTTGAGTACCCACCCACAAGGTCATGGGCGTACCCATACCCATTGGGTACCACCGTACATGGGTTGGTGTGGGTATGGATACCCAATACAGGGCTCTGATATTTATCCGGTTTTATAATTTGGGCTTCAATTCCTTTCAAATCTTTGACCCTTAAAATAATCTTCCTTATCACAACCTAAATTCACATACAATCACATAAATTATTACTATATTTAACTTTTAATTTTACATAAACATTTCTTTAATGAATTCTTACCTCAAATCCCTTGAGAAATCCTTTATTGGCTGCAGCACTTCGCATTCGCACACTAGATTAATCAAATCCTTTTATGTTCCAATTTATATTAATTGACATTAACATTACTAAATAATTTTGAAGGGATTCTCAAAGCTTAAAAGAAATAATAATAAATGTCAAGTTTCTAACTTACATCTTTTACCTCAAGGAATATTTCCTTCTTGCCGAATCGAACTTCCACCAAATTTTGATTTCTTCTTTTTTAAAATCATACACTATTAATTGTCATAAAAATAAATTCTATTCTTAAAAATTTTGAACATAAAATATATGATTAAAATCTCTTACGAAGGAGAATTTTTCCAATACAAAACCCTTCTTCTTTCTCTTCTGAATTTCTTTCTTTTTTTTTTCTCAATTCCTTCTGCCTTTCTTTAAGATAATTTATCCTTTCACAGGATTAAATCACAGAAGAAATGTGCAGAAAATGAATAAAATTAGAAAACCTACCTCTTCCTTCTTCCTCTCGGCACAGAGATTCTCCTGTGATTCTCTTCTACAGTAATGAGTGAAATAGAGATGTCTCGTGTGAGGAGTCGTTCTTTTTCACTCCCTCACTCGCTTATCTACTGAAAATAGCGATTCGATCTGTCCAGGAGGTGTATACGAGCATGCGGTGACCACTCGGTCGAGCCCTGTTCAGTTCTGCTCATGGAAGACCTGCTCATGCAAGTGTTTCTAATTAAGGCTGGCCAAACTGGCTTTTACATAAGGATAATTTTGAATGAGCAAATACTTATGGAATTTTGAACCAATTGTCAATCACCTTAGCTTTCATTATTCCATTGAAGTATGATAATTCTAGGCTACCAAGTTGAGAGGAAGGGGAATCATGATCAAATCTTGAGAAGGGAACAATCAATTTTATCATCTATCCCAAAATTTTGTTTATAAGATGGAGCTATCCTCATATCATTGATGCTATTAATCAAATAAAGAATTCCTTTTATTATTGATGCAAATAATAATAAGAACTAATTACGAATAGAAGATGGTATGAGTTTTTTTTTTTTTTTTTTTTAAATGTTTAGAGATGTTTCCTTGAGGATGCTATTTTTGTGTTAGATAATTAATAGGAAAAAAATAGAGAATACATAAAGAATATTCATATAATTTTTATTTAACACGAGAAAGTATATGATTAAGTACATGAGAATTAAATTGTGATTCATCAATAACATTAAGCCTTTATCCAACTAAGTGGGATCATCTATATGAATTTTTTTATCCATTGTGTTCTATTAAGAGTCAAATCCTCATTTAAATCTAATAAGAAAATATAATTTCTAATACTTTCTAACCAAGTCTTTTTAGGATTATATCTATCTTTCTTAACATAGGTCAAATCTAATACATCTAATCTCCTAACCGGTTCATCGGAAGGCCAACATTTTATGTGACCAAACCATCTAAGGAGACTCTCTAATTTTCTCTGCCATTTGAGCTACTACAACCTTTTCTCATATGCACTCGTTTCATATTTGTCTATGAGCATTCTCATCTATGCAACACTTAACTTAATTTTATGCTTCTCTTTTAATGGCTTGTTTAAGTAAATTTTGATGGCTTGCTTCTGAGCTTGGGCGATTATGCATGGATAACCCTCTAAAACAGTGTATTATGTATACTTCATCATGTTACCGGCAAGTTAATGATGATCCTAGCGAGTTTAGGATGAACCTGCATGTTCACCATATATCTATCATTGTTACGACTCAAACTAAGTTGTCTTGAGTGGCGCAGTCTTTCCTGGAATCGAGTCCTTGTGATATTTGGATGTACAACTCTAGTTTGAGAGTACTTAAAGTCAAGCTTGACTTGTAATTTTTCGACTTTTAATATAACTTAGGGGAAAAAAATTGTTTTGGTTCCAAGTTTGTGTGAGCTAGTTTCAGTCTAGTCGTAGAATTCAAATAGTATAGAAATCAGGAGGGAGGTAAAGGAGACAGATATAAGTTATTGCAGATTTTTGGAGTACAGCAAATAAGTTTCAATCTGACAAAAGAAGCTCAATTTGGCTTGCAAAAAATCCAAGCGCTTATTCAGCATTTAAAGCAGCATGGCGCATCATCAAATTTGCCTTGGGTATTCGGCTTAAAATCAATCATTCCTCGAAGCATGGACATCCAAATATGAGTGCAGCTTATAAGAAACTTTCAATGGGTCGGCCCTAACTTGTTTTTCTCGAGTTAATATATAATCAAGTTGAGATCGGGTCTGGGGCCTAGCGGTCGACGGAAGAAATTCCTTTCATCTCATCCGAGCTCGAATCCCCCAATTATGATGTTTTGGAAGAATTTTATGTTGCAAGCTTGCTGACCTGAAAGTTGCCTTTGATATTATTCTATTCTAAATGCTGGTAGCACCACTATAGGCAAGCTATATAATGTTAACTTGTTTAATCATGCAAACCGTCATAATGTCAAATATTTTGCAAAATTTTTAGGTATATTCTTTTTGTGTTATGTGTGGTAAGAGGAGATTAAGAATAAATTTGCTAGCATAAAAAATTCTTGAATTTAAATATTTTTTTATTAAAAAATATTTTAAAAAGCAATAAAAAAACTATTTCAAGTTCAAATGAAGCCTATATGATTAAGAATAAAATGTGCTTAAATGTCTAGATATTTTTATATTCAAATGCATATGCTTAAGATCATTAATTTTCAATTGCATGATATAATTATGATATCAAACTCTAATGGTAGATTTGGTGGATTGGATTATTAGTTTGATTAAATTGATTGAACCAATAATCTCATGACCTAATAACGAGCCATATATTTCTGATACAACTTGAAATTGGCTCAATAATGTTCAAGCTTTGTTACATTTAAATCTGATTCAAAATAAGCTTGTCTTGTTTTCTTTAATTTGACTAAAAACTTGTTCAATTTTAAAAGTCTGATCTTTTAACCAAATTTACAACTTTCAAACCAGCCTCAATTTAAGCTTAAACTCGATAAATAACACTCAGGTTCTGATCGATCTATAGGTAAACTAATTCTTTTTATAGAGTCAACAGCACATGCAAATATAAGAGTCGAAGCAGTAAAATTAAAAAAAGGATTTGACATCAAGTAATAGGATTTAAGATATTTTCTAAAAATTTGTATTAAAAGAATTTCAAATATTAAAAAATTATATACATAACTAAAATTTGGTCCTGAATAAGCCAAGTCTACAATAAGATATGCTATTTTACGCTACTCACCTTAATATATTAATTGAGAGCATTGACTATTAATTAAACGGTGCATGATGTATATAAAAGTTTATCTTAATTGGCTTAAATGTCTCAAAAATAAAGTTGGATTTGGAGCGTATTCATCTAAATTTTATCAAAGAGAGAAAATTAACACAATTGAAATTCAAGTCTACAGAATCAAAATGATTTTGAAAAAAAAAACACTTACAATAGATTGATCTAATGAATTATGTCGCCTGCACCTCCCAATTATCATGATAACAGGAAAGGATTCAAACTGAATTAGAAACTCTTAAAGTTTAAAGTTCATTAGACAAATCCAAGCTGAAGATTATTAGAGAAAATTTGATCTTGTTGTCTGTCTTTTAGCCTGTAACCTCAGCTGTTGTTGACCATGGCAGAAAAAAGCATCTGATTTATATCCTCATCAATATCCTTCTCATCACCTGAAAAAATCTGTCAGGATCATAACGCCAAACATCAATATTTCTACAATCAATAAGGAACGTAGTGTTATTACCTGTCCTTGTTTTTAGTTGAAGCTTCCACTCATCAATGATCTGCAAACGATTAGTTATTAATGATATGAATGAAGTTATACTCCTTAAATAAATATACATTAAAAAAAATTATTCTTGTGAACTATATGAGTATATATATGCAAAACTTTCTGAATTTATTCATAAAAATAGATACCTTCTGAGGTAGTAGCCAAGTGGGAGCTAAGAAAGCTACCTGGAGTTCCTGAGGCTGACTAAGGTTTTTTTTTTTTTTTTGGACATTTAGGCGAATGAAGGCAAACTCACACATGCATCGCATACATAAAGACTCGAACCCAATGCCTCTTAGTTGGTAGCCTAAGCTCTCAAACAACAAGCCAAGGTGGGCTGACTAAGGTTGACAATTAACAGTTTGAAGGATTTCTAAGCTGATAAACCAGGTTGCCATTTTCATGGTTACAGGGTATGCTTTAGGCTTCATTTGGGACGACTTTTTTATTGCTTCTAAAAACAGATTTCTAGTTTAAAAATTAAAATTTTTATACTATAAATATGCTTTAAGAATCAATAAGAAAGTCATCCCAAACGAAGCCTTAGTCTGGCTTATCAAACAATAGCTTATGCTATTAAAATATTAGTTTGCATAGAAAACACAGAAAGGAAACCATTCTTCTATTTAGAAACTTAGTAAAAGTAAATTTTCTTTCAAAAAATCAGGAGACAGCAAAAAGCATTTACATAAAGACCACCATACAGTATATTAAACATAGCTTTTTGCTAAAAAACTAGTTTTCACAATTGAAAGCTACAATTTAACTTTTAATCAATTTAAGTAGTACAGATTTCTGCATATTGTGAAGTTTGATAGAGACGACAACAAACTTTCTTTGAGAGGCATCTCAATATAAAAGAAGAAAAGAAATGCAAAACGAAGGTACAACAGAATGGCCAGAAAATAGTTCTACATAGAAATTAACGGAGCTTATTATAAAAATTGGATGCACAATGATATATTAGTAAGACTAGTACCTGATTTAGATTTGTATATGCAATATCATCGGAATCATTTTTAGGTGGAAGACCAGATGATGCCAGCAACCGGTTCAAGGAGTTCCTCTGTGCGGACAGAGAAACCCTTACTTGGTCCATAAGATCCTGAGGATTCAGAAACATATTTAGTTCCACGGCTGAAGGTGCATGTAAAAATGAAGTCTCCTGATTCAAAGGATAGTAAGAAGAAGCTAAAGACAGAACTGGGCGTGACAATGTGAAAAGGATTCAGTTAGTGAGTGCAAACAGTCCAACACTCCCTAATTTTGGCTGATAATTTAAGCGCGCGTGAAAATTTACAAATAAGAAGAATTAAATAGTTAGCACTAAATTTAAGGAATCGAGTAACAATTGTGATGCAAAACTTATAGAAAGAATTTGAGCTAAGCACCAATGAAAAGATAAGTATGCATGGATTAATGAAGATGGTAAAAAACAAGAATAGAATGAGAGCCGAGTGGAATGAATTTATTAAGGCCAATCTGCCAAGTCATGAGTTATTATTGGGTAGTAGTTGCAGGGGATGCACACCAATCACCGCATGACGACTGAGAAATTATTCTTTGCAGACGCCGAATGCCATCCAAAGACCAACCAAAATGCGTCACGTCACCCCCGTTATGCACCGCGGTTCGATATCGCGCTCGGTACTGCTGATGTGATGCATTTTGATTGGTTTCCGGACGGTGAACTGTGTTAGTTCACCGTCCGCGCAGAATAATTTCCCCTGCACGGCCACTATTACTCCACTTCCTCTCTTTTTTTCACAAACTTCTATTTAAGTATTGTAACTTTTTTTTACTATTATACTTCTCTTTTTTTCACCTATGCCGATATGAGCTGGGAGGAATTAAAATAATGTTGGGGCTGGTTATTTTCTAACTAGCTGAATATACAAACTATTGATACTCTGTTTTTCTTACACTTCAATATAAGTGTTTATTGCTCTTGTGCCACAGCTTGTGTGTGATCAGATACTATGTCATAACGGTATTAGAGCCAAGATTGGGTGCAATGTTGGACAACAACAAACAAATAGCAACTGACGGCAGCATTTGAGATAAGTTGAACATAAACTCCATCTGATTTTTATCCAAGGTGTCAACTTCACATATAAAGCTAGCGTCCAGCGTTCTAGGAGGCAGAAGCTCTCATGGTAATACCTATCAGCAATCCTAGAGTGAGCAGAGTAACGAGTCTAAATGCATTTCCCACGCTCCAAAGAACCACTCCCTTCAATCCCAAACTGCAAGCAAGTCAGTGACCTTCCCACACCAAAGCCATTAACAAGACAATGACACCCAAATATGACAATCCTTACATCAAACCAACACAAAGCCAATGAATGTCCAAAATGAATGCAAGTCCAAATTGCTGAATGCGAGGTCAATGACATTTATGTGAATGAACTATTTTGTGTGGGGAGGAGATTGAGGAGCTACAAGGAGATGAAGGTGATGCTTTGGCCTAAATTTTGGAAAAAAATTATGTTAGTTCCTAAAAAATCAATGGCAACATAGCGTCATGCAATTTTTTAAACTCGGTGCACCGTCAACGACAAGGTCTGTGAACTTCTAATTGGCAACATATGTTTAGCCTTGAAATTACACACAAGTTAGCATCCGCAATCATATAAGATCAGTTTGGGTTTGTAACGGAATTGGGATCTTGGTATAAAAAAATGTGTCGAGAGACCTTTTATATTGAAAAGAACTTCATTTGTGATGTCCTACCCAAAATACTAGGTATGGATGCGTGCCACATTATTCTTGATCGACTATGGAAACTCAATATAAGGGTCATATACGGCTACCAAGCCTACTCTTATTCTTTCAACTGTAAGGGCGCAAGATTCATTTGTTTGCCATGTCAACCGCAACATCCCTTCCAACTACATGTGATGCATTTGCTCTCACAAAAGTATCAAAGTCACAAATTTTAGTGGCATACAGGTAGTCCACTGTTATGTTCACTCTAGTAATCCTTGAAACACATGACCAAACTCCTAAACAACCTGCGCCAGAATGCAACTTCACTTGAGCAATTGGTCGAGTTAAGGCCAATCAAGCTACCATCCGAGCTTCCTCCATTGCAAAATATCCAGCATCAAGTTGATTTCACTCATAGAGCAAAATTGTCTTACCTTCCATGTTACAATATGAATCCTAAGGGTCATCGCATACTTCAGAGCATTGTTAACATATGCTAAACAAAAACTTGATACAACATAGCTTTAGTCTATGCCTCATTTAGGTGTTGCTCATAACCAAGAAATATAGTATCTAACACATTTCTATGGATAGTCGTATAATTAATAAAATTACAATCAAATTTTGCTTTCCCATGCCATGACTCAAAGACATGCCCGATAAATTGGACAATGCCTCAATACTTTCACAATTGAATTTATGAAGCAATTATCAACAAATATATATACGGCTAAGAGATGTGTGGAAGGCAACATTTAAAATGCATGAAGGGCTTTATGAATGGAAAGTTATACTCAGTTGGGTCATGCAATGCTCCTATTATATTTATGAGGCTTGTGAATGAGGTATTCAAATTGTTCCTTGATTCTTTTTGAGCTGTATATTTCGACGATATCTTGATTTTTAATGCCTCTTTAGATGACCACATCAAATACCTGAATACCAATTTTTTGCCTCTCCATTAGCATCATCTATTTCTCAATCAACCCAAATGTGAATTCACCACCACCAGTATACATTTTCTGGGTTCATAATTAGTGCCATGGGAGTCCAAGTTGATCCCAGGATGGTCATCGCAATTAAACATTGGACAATCCTACAGTTTATCATCCAAATTTGGAGCTTCCAAGGGTTAGCAAACTTCTACCATTAGTTCATTAGAGGGTTAGTATTAAAGCAAAAACAGTTCAATCGGTGTGACAAAAAGCAACAATATTTTGAACCTAGACTTTTCCTCAGTGTTTGGTTTTTCTGGACTTTAATAAACCCCTTCAAGTGAAAATTCATGCATCAATGATTGGTATTAGGGATGTTTATCGCAAGTGAGACTGCCCATTGAGTTCTTCAATGAAAAAGTTAGCGCACCACATCAAAAGTGGATTGGATATGAACAAAAATTATGTGTCATTGTCCACGCGCTCAAACAGTGAGAGCCAATCTATTGCATCAAGACTGTGCTGTGCTATCCAGTGATCACCAAGCATTGCAGTTTCTAAACTCCGAAGAGAATATCAACTAGGTGTATGCAAGATGGATCATGTTCCTACAAAAATTGAGGAAGATCAGAGCAATCAATCATAAGCACAGATGCTAACAAACTGAAAAATGTATCTGTAAATGTATAGTTTATCTTTTATGTAATCTGATTTGACTGATTGTAATTGACCTACAAGGAAATGAAACTGGCTAAGTTGAGTTGATTAACTGAATAGTAAACCAACACTTGACAGTATTGCATGAAAATTGAAGATTTCTCGTCCAATAACAACGCAATTGGAAACTCATACTAGCATTCTTGTCAGACGACTTAAGTTATCTGAAAACACACCCATCTATATATAATAGCAACAGCAAACTGGAAATGTATAATAAAAAACCCTTTCCTAAAATCCCAGTAAACCATATAAGAAATTGAATCATTTACCAGCAACGGAGAAACTTTCAGTGATGTAAAAAACTTTAACAAATGTAATTCCCTCTCACTCACTTTGTCGGCAGATAAAGAAAGATATCTAGAAAGGTAAACCTACCTGCTTCTCCTTAAGCAACTCTTGACACAGATCTTTCAGCGAGACCAGCTCTTCCTGAATCTTTTTCATCCTAGAAATCATCTTGCACGGATTTGCCTGAAAGGAGAAAGCATATGGAGATTATACCCAGATCAAACACAACACATTTCTTAAAATTTCCTAGTGCTCGGAAACCCTAGAATCTCTAGCTCGGGTACAAACAATCAATATAAGTACCCCCAAAAAAATTTTGCAAATTACAGATGTCCGAGATTCTAAAGGGAGGAAAGCCGAGGGAGAAAGCGTGTGATACGTGTTCAGGGTAGGTCGCCTGGAACTCGCGCTCGATGTGGAGTTGGACGAGGGAAAGGTTGTGGTTTGCCTTGCTTAAAACTGTCACCAACCCGTCCACCGCTGGGTGGTATGGCCGGTGATCCTCCGTCGACATATAAGCCGCCGACCGGTGGCGCCGCTGTTCATCCATGTTTCTCTCCCTTCTTCTCCCTGCTCTTCTGCCATCTTCCTACTTTCCCGCCCTTTGCCTCTATATAATTTAGATTTTGGATATTTGGGTAAATAGAAGCTAATCTACAAAAACTTAGGTGAATTGTTGACCAAATTATTTTTTAAAAAACGCAAAATTTAAATTTTTGAACAGATAAAAAAATTAAAATTCTAATAACTTAAAATAAGATTTTATTTAATTTGTAATTTTGAATTTAATTTTTTAAGTGAAAGAATTTATGTATGATGTCTCAAATTTTTCATTTAATCAGCATTAATTTTGATGTAATATTTGTATTAAAATTTTTTAAATTAAATTTAGAATATTTTAAACTCCATATAATTAGTATAGGCGTCTTGTAAAAATGAACCTAACGACACTTTAAAATAAGCACAAATCAGACACTTGCAAGAAAAGTTGAAAATTTCAGAGCATTAATTGAAAGATTAGTTGATCTCCAATGTTTGCATGCTTATAGTAAAATCTAGCGGCTACACAAGATGAATCCAACAGATCTAAGATCAATTGAATATGAGGTTATTAAGATACTTAAATGTTTAATATATAATTTATGATCAAATTATTTAATATGAGATGTTAAATGGAATATTATCAATTTATCAAAATATCACTCCTAAAATATTATAAATAACTCACAATTTCCATATGAAAGTAATTTGGATTTGAGTTCAGAGAGAGCTTTGATACTTGAAAAACTCTAGTGATCTCTACCTGGCCTTGACATTGATGTCATCGCCAACCATTATCCTTGCTTGATTGTTTTTATCCGGCTGCCATCAGTTGACCAATATCATTTGATCATCATTATTTGACCACAAACACCAAACAATCATAATCTATTCACAGTTAGGGGTGTCAAAAATTGGTTGCAGGTCGGGCTCGGGTCGAAGTCGACAGTGACCTGCTACTGTTCGACATGACCCAAACCTGACCCATTTTCGCAAACAGCTCAGATTTTACAACATGGACCCGACCTACCAAAAAGCATGGTCAACCCAACCAAACACGAATGACTCGAGACCAGCAAAAAAATTATTGTCAAACACGCAGGTTGGTTCTATTTTTGGATTAAAAAAAGGGTCAACATTGGATTTTCGGGTCAAAACGGGTCATTCTAGGGTTTTCATGTCAAAAATAAGTCAAAATGGGTCAATATTGGGTTTTCGAGTCAACCCAAACTCGACCCAATTTTTGAAATGGTCCAATTTGTTGAACCCGAACTAACCTATTTCATTTACAGGTTGACCATAACCTGGAATTTTCGAGTCAAGTTTAGTTCAGATTTTTGAATCATGTCAAATATTAACACTCCTATTCACAATCGTCTAATAACTATTATTTAACTACTGTAATATAACCATCATTATCCAATTGTCAAATATTAACACCCCTATTCACAAATCGGGTGATCACCATCATTCCATCATGAACAAGTGACAAACAATATCCAATTGCTGCATCTCAAAGTATTATACCTTACACTCATGGAAATATAGATTTATACTATATACTTTATAATCCAGCTTTCTTCTATTAAGGGGAAGAGTGAACTATTATAACTATTTATATAGTTTATTATTCTTCTCGTTCAAATCTCATGATTTTTTCATGCACAGAGCTATGTAAATTTTCATGCACAGAGCTATGTAATGCATAATGCATATTCATCTTTCAAAAAAAAAAAGTTTTGAGTTTTCAACCTCTAACCTATAAGGCCTATAAGCTATATCCCCTTTCAAGCTTCTGTGAAATTGAATAATATTGAAGTTAAATATTAATTTAAGCTAAGATTTCATTTGGGACAGTTTTTTATTGTTTTCTAAAACAGCTTTCTATTACAAAAATTACTAGTTCAAAAAAATTATACTAAAAATTAAATTGCTTTTGAAAGTAGTAAGAAAATTGTCCCAAACGAAACCTAAATCAAATAAATTGCAAATCATAATTTGTGTTTCTTAACTCCCATCTAAAAATAAACAGAGATGCCCCATGCCTGATTAATCAAGATTAGAATGAATTAGACTCTATTGGCTCTGATGAATGCTGATCACAGATGACATTTGTACTGTACGACTTCAATTTGATCATTTGAAAATGTAATTCAAATTCAATTACATTGTTTCTCATTTCAAAAGAAAAGTTGTGATTTTTTCGCTTCCAGAGATTGTCTTCATTCCCCTCTTCTGATCCTCTTTGTTCATCTTCATCCTTTATTTATTTATTTTCTTAATCATAAAGAGATTATATATGTTCAGCTTTTTGCAGATTAAGCTGCTTATTAATGAAATGGTCTGCTTAATGTAAAACTCAAAAGATGAACTGTAATTTAGAGTTCTGTAGTTGGAGAAGATGATCGTTTAATATTAAACCTCCTATTGTAATTATTCTTAACATTACCTGGAACAATAAAACTCCATTAATTAATATATATTGTTAAGCAAATAAGAAGTCAATGTTGTAAGAGTTAGGGAAGAAACGGTACACTTGTTAGAGAAAGTTTGATTGCAAAGTTATTCTGACACTCCATCAACCTTCACTAACAACGAGAGAGAAAACGCCAATGTTTTCAAATCCTTACAAAATGTTTCAGTTATTAACCATCTTGATTGTCGTCGTTCAAATTTAGAAGAAAGCTGACAAAACCTGAAAGTTTTCACATAAACTACTGTGCAATGGATTACACTTTTGAGCAAATTTTAGCTCATAATCTCCTTCAATTCCAGATACACAATGCCACATTCTTGATCATATATCAGCCCTCATAGGAAAGCAGGAGGCTAGCCCAAAGGCATTTAGTTCCCCAAACAAGGTACCATCTCCCTCTACAAAGCCTCCATTATCATGGCACTCAAAGTATGTCTGTATGTCATCTGGAAAGCTACATCGCGGCGACGGCTTGCCGGAGAGCTCAGGCGACGCCGACGACATGTCGAACATGACCGTCGTCCTCTCCAACATCTCCTTAAACTTGGATGATTGAAGCAGTAATCCAAGAGCAGATGTGTTTGTGGTAGTAGCAGCAGCATTAGCATTAGTAGCAGCTGCAGCTGCAGCTGCAGTAGTAGTATTGGTAAGTGCTCCTGATTCTATATGGTGGAAAGATTGAATGCGGCCATAGATTTGTTGTGGGAAAGATGGTAATGGCGATGGTTGATGATAAAGGGTTAGCTGGGCATCTTGGCTTGATCTGACCGGCGATGATTGGTTCATGAGTTGCAGGGTTGGGGTGGTGGTGGTGGCGGCGGCGGCGACTTTGCTGCTTTCAGAGTTCGGACGAAGCCACTTGATGTAATGGCTAAGATCAAAGTTGGTGACTGCGTTAAGACCACGATATTCAATTGCTGCTATGTCATATGCAGTTGCAGCCTCCTCTTGTGTAGCTGAAAAAATAATATTTTGGAATGTATGTGACCATAAGAAAGACTCGAATCGAAGATATTTAGGTTGGGTAGTCAAAGCTCCCAACATACAGATCAAGATCAAAATGAGAAGCTGATCAAAGCTTCAAACCAACAGATCAAAATGAGCTGACAGAAGCTCACAACCAATAGACCAAAATGAGAAACTTGAAATTTACCGTATGTTCCGAGATACAAATATTTGTTGCCAAGTACACGACCAATTCTTGCTTCCCATCTTCCATTATGATGATGCCTGCAATTAATTTTCATTCATAAGAAAATATAAATTCATTTTATAGAAATAATAATAATATATATATTTCTTCTTGATTAAATTAAAAAAATATAACTAACTAAATTTTATATTATTCATATCTAAGAGTAAAATTATTAGAGATTTCTGTGAAGAAATAGGCAAATGATTTGTATATTTTCTCTGATTATTTTTAAAAAAAATTCAGCTTAAATTATGAAGTAACAGTAGGCTGAGATTTATGAAGTAACAATAGGCTGAGATTTTACCTTGCTACTCCTCTGTACTTTGATACACCTCTGGAGAATCCACTACTCTTTCTGCAATCATCAAAAATAAAAACAATAATAATATATTTAAAATGGGAACAAATTAGATTATTAATATTGTCAAAGTTTTATTTGAATTATTTTTAAAATCACAATTAATTAAGGGTCTTTGTTTGATGTAGTGTTTTATAAATTAAGTTGATTTTGAAACTATTATGGTGAAAATTAATAAGCTTTTTTAAAAGCTGTTTTAGATATTATAAACATATATTTTAAAAAAATCAGACGCATGTTTTCTTAATATTATCATATATTAGCAACTCTGATTATAAAACCAACTTTTCATCACAAAAAATTGTAGAAAGTAACAAGAAAAAAAAATCAAGAAGAACTATAATTACGATCTAAAAAGCAAAACGGTGAGAACGTTATTCCAAACGAACCCTAAATTTACATGAATAATTGATTAGATCTATAATTATACTAATTTTAATGCAAATAAAATAACAATAAGAGCATCCTCTTCAGCATATTCTAACATAATTTTTCTCTTTGAACCTTTTTTTTCTCATTCATTAGTGGTTGTTCATTACCTTCTCAAAGACCCAATATATTCTTCCTTGGACTGGCCTTGCATTTCTCTAATCTCTTCCTGATATGCTGATAACTGCCAATTGTAGTAACAGTAGCTTTATATGAATAAAACGTTCAATAAAAATACAATACGTACAGTACAAAACAAATAAATTATCTAAAATTATTACAGGAAAGTTCAGAATGGTTTCTTGGCCCCAGTATTTCAATGCAGCCAGGTCATAAGCACGAGCTGCAGCATCCTCATCATGGTAAGCTCCTGTGTTCAAAATAATACCAGAAGTTCTTTCATTAAATCCACAAACAGACCAAAAAAAAAATCTGCAAACTTTTCTGCAGTAGAACTCACCAAGATAAACTGCATGAAGTGTATTTGAATCAATTCCACCCCCACAACAAAGAAAAAAACAGATTACTAAAAAAAATTGACTAAAATATATAAGTTTTTCAGCCAAAAAGAGATGATCAGAGATATATATATTGCACCTTGCTTTCCTTTCTTGTTCTGAGATTCATTCCAGCTGTTCTTGTCCCAGAGATGAGCTTCATACCTTCCTGTCCAGCGGTGCCTGCAAAAGAAAGGAAAGAAGAAGATAGTTCAGTTCAGATGGGATTAAGCTTGCAGACGTAAGGACTGATCATGAAGAGTAGATTAATGGAAATAAACCTTGTGACTCCACGATATACTGAGCTTCTCTGCAAGGGAGACTCCCTCGGCACGCTCTTCCTTGTCCTCTTCATCTTCATATATCCGTTACTACTGTTGCTGTTGCTGTTAGTACTTTCACTGTTAGTCATGGAGCTATTCTGCTTCCTTTTTGCCATTGCTGTGAGAGAGAGAAAGCGAGCGAGAGAAAGAGAGAGAGGGTAATTATTGTGATTTGTTTTTGAAATTTTTTACTGAAATTTATAATTTGAAGGACTTAATGAGGACCGAGGGGAGAGACGGTGTCATTATTGGCGTGGCTTACCATTTTTACTCAATCAATGCAGCTTTTTTACTCAATCAATAGAGAAAAGGTCGATCGGCATCAAATAGAGATTGAAGATTTCAATTTGACTCAAGTTAAGTGCAGTTAAAAAAAAACAATAGATTTTTAAAATTTAGGAGCTAATGCGAGATTAATTTTATTAATTTTAATTGTATATTTAGTATTTTATATATAGAAAAATATAATAATTAAAATCATAAAGTCAAACTCTATTATCTGAATATATTTCATATGATTTTCATATATTAATTAAAAAAATTTATGATATCTACAATTATATTGGTCATTGCTAGATAAGTAATTGTCAAAAATTAACTTGATCTGCAGCCATCCATGAAATTTGAATTAAAAACTTATACACTTAACTGCATGGCAATGAGAATTCCAATTTCAGCTAATGATAGTTAAATTGAACGTCTTGATGAGACCAACCCATCCGCATTAGAAGTGATAATTTGAAATCTAAATGAGGCGAAGTCAAACAGTTGAAGTATTATTAGAAACTTTTGGGATATTAATTAGAAGATCAGATGATCTTTAATCTTACATCCTTGAGTCAAATCAAGTGTCAATCATATAATTCTGACATTATTAACATACCTAAGTGAAGAAACAATGGTCGATAGAGAATTAATATGACATGTCTGAACATTTTATATTTTGGTTATATTACAAGGCATACCACTATAAAAATTAAATATATAAATTAGCATCTACTCTCTATGTGAAGGGGGGATTAGATCATTGGCTTGAATTTCAAAAGAACTTAGAGCCTTGAAGAATCTTGGAGCTTCGCCATAGCATTATTGCTTGACCAACAATATCAGACCACCACCCAACCGCTACTATCGAGCCACCATTCGACCATTGTTATTGGAATACCACCTAACCCCTGTTGTTAGACCACCATTGACATACCACCATCATTGGACTATCACAATATGACAAACATCATTTGTATCAATAGTCATATCAACTCCCAATTACCATTCTTGAACCACCACTACTAGATCATGGTAGTTTGAACATTATTATCTAATGGCCATCATTAGACCACGGCACAATCATCGATATCATACCATTATTCGATTGTACCTATTAGACAAAATAGCATGATCTGTATAATTAAAATATTATATCCATATCACCATTGTCAAACCAATATTGTCCCAACACCATCGTTCGATTATGGTCATCAACTTTTGTTACCCGACTACTATCCTCCAAACATCATTGCTTGATTATGATCATCTGACCATAGTCGCCTGATCACATTAATCCTTTAGACACCATCATCGACTATAGTCCTTTGAGCATTGTTGCTAGACTACACCCTTACTACCACCATCATTCGGGTACAATCTTCTTTCCATTATTAGTCAACAATGTTCCTCCTCCAACTAAATTTACCTGATTGAGTTGCACTAACCACCTTCATTCAAATATAATTGTCTGACTATCATTACATGATTATCATCCTTTGACCTCCATTATATGACTGCAGTTCTTTGACTATTATTGCCTAAGTACAATTTACCATCCATTGTGGCCCAACTATACTCCACCAACCACCATCCCCCAATTTTGATCATCTAATCACTGTTGTTTGACTATGATTTCTGACCATGTCATCCAACTATTGTCACTTGATTATAATCTTCTGACCACCATTTCTCAGCTATGGTCCTTTGACTAGCTTCACTAGACTACGATCCTCCAACCACTTTGGTCCAACTATTGTTCTTCAACAACTATTTTTTCTATTATGGTCCTCCAACTATCATTATCTAATTGTGATCATATAATCATTGTCGCTAAACTACAATCCTCTAATCACAGTTGCTCAAATATCATCCTTTGACCACCATTGCTAGATTGTAATCATTCAACCATCATTACTTAACTACAATCATTCAACCAATGTCGCATGACTACAACACTCTAACCATCTTTTTTTTCTACTAAAGTCTCCTAATCATTGCTACATAAACTTGAAATTTTAATTATTTTTTGCCTGACTATGTCAAAGTTTGCTATCTTTTTTGCTTACTTTTTCCAATAACGTTGATACACACCATAACTTATAAGGCTTATATGCACTGTTGATACCAACTATAACTTTCAACATTAACACAAACTTGTGGTAGGCTTCTTAGTTTTTGGTCTTCTCTCTTCATAGAATAAAAGCTAGACAATCAATAAATTATCTCTTAAAGATAGCTCCCATATATAAGGGATTGTCAAACATTTCACCATAGAATCTGTTTTGTATGGTTCATGTCTCTTATATTATATAAATAGCTTCCCTAGTTATGCATGGAGATGAGCATCATGTATAATTGATGACAAATATTAGTGGAATCATTTTAATTAGGTAAATCCTTATAATTTTTCTTTTTATGAGTTTCTCACATAAAAACTCTAGTATCTATTACATCTCTTCTCTTCTCTTATCTATATATCTGTTGAGTACATGTATAATGCAAAAATGTTGAACTCTCTTAATATACCAACTTGAATATTTAGATGCACAACATTACTAATGCTATATAGATATCCTCTACAAAGTTGGCATTTATTACTAATAAACTTTTAAAAAAGTGATGATTGTATGATGTTGGGTTGCATCTCTAAATTATCTTCTTCAGTTATGCATATGCAAAGGATGCAATTGGAGATGTGGTTATTAGTGATCAGTGGTTGGTAGTTAACTTGACGGGTGTAATACCGATAAATTTCTCTGTTGTTTGATATAAATAAAGATTGAAGGGCGGCCAGATGGCGACTAATGAAAGTGCAAGGTCGTCACAACATTATTGGCAGTACTCATTATTGTTAACAAGTTTGACACTAGCCTTCTTGATTGATGGTCTCTCTCGTATAAGAGGAGCGACTAAATAGATCATCAATGATACTTAATGAAAACTCTAATGTCTTAAGACTCCTACTTTTATGATGCAGGTCATCTTCAACGTACAATTAATATTGATTGCATTGTATCAAAATTTTCACATCATGTAAGCCTTATACATTTCACAACTCGTGTCTTTAAGATTATATCAATACCTTCTTTATTTGTAGAGAAGAATATTCTTTGTAATCTCTAACACATACTAATGAAATTATTTTAATAGTTTTTTTTCCTCGTGTTT
The DNA here is from genome assembly GCF_001605985.2 of Dendrobium catenatum. Taxonomy (NCBI): domain Eukaryota; kingdom Viridiplantae; phylum Streptophyta; class Magnoliopsida; order Asparagales; family Orchidaceae; genus Dendrobium; species Dendrobium catenatum. Next base: position 442,635 of record NW_021319082.1, on the reverse strand, counting down.
TCTACATAAATAAATTAAATGCCTCATATGATATACTCTCAACTTATCTACTCGTGTGTGTGCAGGACCTTCTCATATTACTAAGACAAAAAACTCTCTTTATCATCTCAAATATTCCAACATGCAATATTATACACTATAGGGAATTCATTGAATACCGATGGTCATTTGACCACTAGAATTACCGGGCGGTCACACAACCAGTCATGAGAGAGAGAGAGAGAGATGCTCTTATTGTTATAGCAATTTTATTCTAATTTTGAGCATATTAGAATGTGATCCATAATTAAATGATAAAGCTCCATATTTGAGGATTAATTATCATATAATTCATTATTAAAGGTTTAGTGAATGGAACAAAAAACAAGCCGATCGATCGACTATGTCCACACTTTGCTTTGAGAATACCAAGTCATAGATCATTTTGGAATTTAACTATGCACGTAGTTATCAGTAGTGCTATAACAAAGAGTATTTTTATGAAAAAAATTACTGTGTCGTCAGATAGAGAATATCAGAGTTAGAAGAGACTGCTACCAACTTGCTTCTTCTCTTGCAAACCACGTGTGAAAGTGATCATAATACTATTTGTTTTATTGATTTAGGGTTTTCATAAGCAGAAATATAATCACTTCTGCATCAACAAGTTGACTTTTCTTCTTTTCTTTTTTAATGGCTGTAAAGCTGAGAGCTGCAGAAATATATAAGAAGGTTCCCAAACTCTGAAATTCAGCAAATGATTTGATGTGTTTATTTAGTAAACATAATTATTTTATGGATAATATTTTTTTAGGGTTTGATAGTAATCTCTGATGAAGAAAGGGGAATAATATGAGCTATGTGCTATGACAGAAGCTTCTGCTTATTTTTTATTATAGCTATATTTATTTTGAATAAGCAGCTGCAGAAAATTCATTATTAATGTTTGTAGTTTGTTTAGGCTGTTTTAGGCACTGGGTTAATTAGGAAAAAAATGTTAGGCATGACATGTGAAAGTATCAAGATTGGTATATATATGGATTAAGAAAAAAATATTAATTAGAGTTGGCACGAATCTCAAAGTATATATATGCGAAATTCTTGTTATAGTAAAATGTAGTAGATGATGTTAGTTAAGTTGGGGTGTAATTAAGGCTTTGTTTGGTACGGCTTTCTTACTGCTTCTTAAAGCAATTTTTTTGTACAAAAATTCTAAGTCATGATCATGATTTATGAGATGACTGGAGCTTGGCATGACACATGGCTATTGAAGAGAGTTAACGCTGATGAGTTGACAGGGGAAGCTTGAGTGAGCTATAACTCGACCTATCAGCTCATTAGAAACTCTTTAAAAAATTACAAATATATCAGAACATATAACTATTAGTTTTTAATTAAGTACAAAGTATAATAAATAAAACTGATAAAATAAATGAGCCAACTTTTAGCTGACTTGACTCAAGCTCATTAATGAATTGAACTTAAGCTCAAACTAAAATTTGAACTTGATAAAATAGTGAAGCTCATATTTAAACGAGATCAACTTGACTCAGTTACACCGTTATAATTGCCTACATGATCAATTCTCATAGAACCACAAGAGGAAATACGATTGATACGTCTTTTTTTCTTCTAAAATTAATAATAATTAACAATTAATCTTAATTATCATCCTAACTTATTAAAATTAAGTACTTAATTACTTTTTCCTATTATTTTAATAATTTGGAAAAGTCTTACTCTTCCATGAATTAATTAGTTGAAGCCAATAAGAGTATTTCAATACTTGGAATAATTGAAAAACCACAAATTGGGGTTTTTTGTGGGCTAAGTCCTCTCTTGTTTTACTCTCCATCATTTTTCAAATTATTTAGCCTGAAAACATCAGTCATTGATATATTCTTTTTCTCCGGCCTTTATTATTTGACATCAATAAAGTTGAATTGGCTCCTTTATAATAATAATAATAATATAATTATTATTATTATTATTAATTTTTTTTAATTTTTCTTTTGAGGTTGGATCAATTGGTTCAAATTTGATTGGATGACACTACTAAATGCCACTTATTAATAAATGTTGTTGACTACTTATATGATTCATCAATTGACAAATGCTGGTAAATTTTTTATAAGTAGAAGAATTGGGCCATTTTGTTGAAGGTTTTTATTTTATTATGCTATTATGTTGCAACCCAAATTAAGCCATGTGTCAGTGTCTAGTGATAAAAAATCAAAATTAAAACAATTTTTTTTATATTGACTCTATCTCTCTCTAAAAAAAATGAAAATAATTAATAAATATGAATTGATTGAATCAAATTGAATGTTAATGTCAAATGTGATGGCAAGGTTCTTATTTATCAAAAAATGTGGAAATGAAAGGCTCTTATAGCCTTATGGCCCTTATCTACCAAATATTAGATATACAAGTGAGGACTATATTATTTGATTGACATTTATGAGCCAGACTTGATAGAAAAGCCCTTCAATATAATTATCCCAACATATGTCTTTTGTTTATTTATTTATTTTTTAATAAAACCCTCATATATGGGCTTACACGTTAATATAAATAAGAGATTACAAGTCCTTATTGAATTAATAGCCCTATAAAAATATATTATTTGAAATAAAATTTACGAGCCTTTGATTCAAACAATTATAGAGCATAAGCAGAAGACAATAAAAGGAAAAACATAACTCCCACCATGAACAACAACATGAGAACCCAAAAAGCCTAATCAGATATCAGAGACTTCTAGAGGAAGAGCAGCAACATAGCTAGAGAGACAGAGAAATATGCATGAAGAACTAAATAAAAGCCCATAGCGAGGAGAATGCTACGTACCAACAATAATCTCTCAAACCATTCAGATACATACATAGAAAAGGATCCAAACAACCAATCAAAGAAACAACCAACAACATCCAACTAATACCACAACAAACATCCCACCAGAGCAAAGAATCCACAAAGACAAAAACCCATTAGCAATAGAATTTCAAAGGAGTTTTAGATCTCTTAGGCATTCTTTCATAAACATTTAAATCATGCACCATCTCTTTATTTATCTTTTTCTATTTTTCTTACCAACAACTTTTGCAAAATTATCATTACTAACTTGCACCACATTGATATCATAGTCATCGTGGGAACCAAAACAAACATCCACTTTAGATTCCCCATAATCTCTAATAACGGATTGTATGGGATTAACCAATCAGAGTAATCAATAAGATTCACATTAGAGTCCAGATTAAAGGCAAAACAACAGAATCATCCATACCATTAGAAGCATCATCAAAAGTAGCCCTATGGTGGGGGCCTTATAGAGATAGAACAACTTCACCACCATCACCCGCAGCGGAACTCATAATAGGAGAAGTAGCAGGACAATTAGTAAGACAATTAGTAGTACAAACAGTAGGAAAAACTTCTGTATTATTGGAAATACCATCATCATCCATAGGACAATGGAGAGAGGGATATGTCTTTTGTATTTGTAGATTGAAAGTAGAAATCTTTTAAAAAAATTTGAACCTCGTTTGAATTTAGGTTCGAACGTGTGGTTTGAAAGTGATTTTGAACTAGGTTTGAGTTAAATTTTAATTCAAACAGGTTCGAACATTTTTAGAACTAGTTCTATCAATATGAATCATATTCAAAACACTCTTATTAATATTATGAAACATTGAAACATCCAAATACGATTGTCATATGTATGGCTGAATTTGAAAGTAAGTTCGAAGTAGGTTTGAATTTAAATAAGTTTGAACATGCTTCGAAACAAGTTCTATCAATTTGAATCATATTTGAACCTCCCTTATTAGTATCATATGAAATTGAAATCTCTAGGTGTGGTTGTCACATTTTATAATTAAGCTAGTTATTTTTCAGTTTATAATTTTGTAATTAAAATTGCATTGGTGAGATCTTCAATGTCTTATGATGCAAAATGTTGTCCATTATAAGAGAAGCATAAAATTAAGTTAAAGTATTGCAAAGGTGAGACTGGTTAGGTGCATAAGTGGCTTTACACTTTAAGACATAATGTGAAATGAATATGTATGTGAAAAGGTTAGTGTTGCTCCAATGACGGATAATATTAAAGAGGGTTGCCTTGAATGGTTTGGTCACATAAAATGTAAGCCTTCTTCTAAAGACTCTATTAGGAGAGTAGATGTATTAGATTGGGCCTATGTTAAGAAAGAAATAAACTAAAAAAGACTTAGGCTTCGTTTGAGATATTTTTTTTAATGGTTTTTAAAATAGTCTTTTAGTACAAAAAATTTTTGAATTATAAATTTTTGTACAATAAAGCTATTTTATAAAGCACTAAAAAACTATCCCAAGAGAAGCCTAAGAAAATAATGGAAAATGTTTTTTTTATTAGATTTAAATTTGAATTTGACTCATAATAAGACACAATGAATAAAAAATATTCAAATAACTGACCCTTCTAGTGGAATAAAGGCTTGTTGTTGTTATTGTTATAATTAAAATTTTTTAAAATTTTACTTTTTTTTTTAAATTTCTTTGTACAACTGCATTGCTATTTCTTATTTATCATTTATTTTTAATGCATCTTAAGCCTCGTGTTTTTTATCCATTTTTTACATTAAAAAATGTTATATTTTTTTTTTCACTTAAGGAATTATTTTTTCTTTATTTTTAGGTGTCTCAATTCATGAAAATTGTTTCTATTTATTAAAAAAAAATGGTTTTGATCAGCCAAATTCTTCTATGGACAAAAGGATTTAGAGGGAAAATACATGTAATGTTAAAGAAATGCCTAAATGATAAAGGTCCATGTCGCTTCATGGGCTCAGTGGGTACTACAAAATCCTAATGGGCCGCCAAAGCCGAACAACAAGCCTAGTTTGCCGTCCAAGCCCAAAAGTGAACTAAGCAGGCTGTGGACTGGTTATTGTAACACTCAATTTACCAAAAATGATAAAATTAAAGAATATATATATTACTTATCAATTGTGATCTACACCATAAAATTAGAAAATTAATTGATTTAAAAAAAATTGTAATGATTTCACCATTCATTTGACATTTATCATGATATAAAATGGCATATATGAATACTTTTAAAAATGATAATTTTACTCATTTTATTTATTTATTTTTCAAATCATTTAAATGCTTTTAATAATGATCAAATGATTTTATTTTAATTTTTTGAGATTAATTTTAATCTCTTTATAATCTCCATAGGGAACAAGGGACTTTTTTTTTTTTTGGGACATTTAAGTCATTAAGACAAACTTACACACATCACATACGTAAGACTCGAACCCAAAATCTCTTGATTGATAGCTAAAGCTCCCAACCAATAGGCCAAGATGAGTTGCGTAAGATGAGGGTGTTTGAGTTGTTGATGCCAAAGCAATGAAGGTGAAATGTTGGCAGTTAGAGTGTGATGAGCAAGTTACATATGTGGTAGCTGAATGTGATAGAGATCGTTACAATATTGTCCTTAGAGGACTAGAAGATTGACCTTCATGTCCTAAATAGTGTATCCGAAGGCGTAGAAGGAAATGAACAGATTATTACCAGAGAGATGATGGTGAGATAAATGAGGGACTTGAAATAGAGCGAAAAGAAAGAGCTTACAATGTGGTGTAGGAAGTAAGCCTTGACTAGAGTGTATTGGACTGGAGCTTAGAAGAATGGGCGCTGTAGTTGACATTTTTAAATTTGTAATTATAATAATGCACAATCCAAAGCTGCTGTAGTTTTTTTTTTTAAATCAACAATTTGTGCCCCCACAAAAAAAATTCCAGCTTCGCCACTGTTCATAATATCTTATATAATTGGCATAAAGTATGATCCATCATTGTCAAATATTAAGCATAATATCTTGATCAAAATTTTTCTCCTCTTTAAGTCATTAGAAAACATTTTTTTTATCAATAAAAATATCTAAAATTTGCTTAATTGTTGATTTATATAAAAACAAATTAAATATTCTCTTAAATCCTTATTTTGAGACTAAGGAAAAACTTTTAGTCCTTCACATCATTCCCAATTTTTTTAGTTTTTATTTTTTCACAAAATCATAATGCTATTATAATTCTATTATTGAAATCCCATTAAAATTTCATGTGAAGCTCAAGCTTCACCTAAAATTATTAAAGAGTCACTAAAATTCTATTATAATTATATTATGAAAATCCCATTAAAATTTCTATATATTATAAATTAAACCCCAATTAAATGCTCATTTATATTCCATTACATTAAATATAATTTTAGATTTCTTCGAATAAAAAAATTATCAAAATCATAACTGTAACTAAAACTCCAAACCGATTAAACTAATAAAATTACGGAAATTAAAAATCTCAATATTACATCATAACCAAATTGAAATTAAAATCATTCCCACTTGAATTTAAGGTCCTGTGTTTTCTTCAAAATAAATATAAAAGAAGATGAGAGAAATCAGCTTTTTGGCAACTAAGGATCTGTTTGGGATAACTGCAATTTTTTTTTAAAGGCGAATATAAAACTGATGTGGAGAAAATAACTTTTTTGAAAGTTGATGAAGAAAGAAACTTCTTAGCACAAACATTTTCTAAAAGAAGGGAACAAACATTGGTCAAACAAAAATTATAATTTTGGCCTGAAAGCAAAGCAGTAAGAAAGATGTCCCAAATGAAACCTAAGTTAAATAAGAATAGTGTTAATAATTGCTCCTATTCGAGTGAATATTCAAATCCAATATCAATAGTTCGAGTTTATGTTGACTTGATTATTATTCTAATCGGGGTCAATTTTAAAATATTGATCTAATTGATTTTCGATAGGAGTTCGGTTGGCCAAAAAATCCAAAATTGATTAAGTTATGATCATTGTTTGGATAAATGAGTTTGGTTCGGGTTAAATTGTTCATGTTTATTGAAAAGATTTTCACGATTTATGTGATATACATGTCAATTAGTTTGGATTAGGGCTTAGTGGGTTTGGGTCGAGCCAGGTCTGGCTTAAACATTTTGACATGTATGATAAACGAGTTAGATTCGGGCTTAGTATATTGAGGTCGGGTTAATCTCGGGTAAGATCAGAACCCATTCCAACAACTTATATTGACTCCCCTAGATGAAAATGATAGAAATTTTCATTCAATTAAAAAAATATGTCAATATAAGAATGCCTACATAGAATAATATAATAGATTAATAACATTTAATATGATAAAAAGTATACTTAATTAGAAAATATATAATAATAATAATTATTATTATTATTAGAAATTATTGGTATAAATATTAAATTGATATTCTGACATGATTACTAATAATTCTAATAAATCTATTAGCAAAAGAAAGCATTTTCTTTCCAAAGGCCACTTTCTATAAAGCTATTAAAGGTAGAAAGCTTAGGAGGCTTAGCCCAAAAGAGAGCCGAAGGTCCTTAGCATGGTAGGAGTACTGAAGCAGCCACCGGCGGCGGCTTCTTTGATGGAGCAGCGATTTAACGCCGGCGACGACAGAGAGAGGAACTTTCTGCTGTGTTGAGTATTTATTTACTGTTTACTGTGATATTGGCGCACGGCTCAATCTCTTCTTTCTCTCTTTCATTTGTGATCTCTTCTTCTTTTTCTTTTGGATAGTTGCTTAATTAGCTCTGTAATATGAATCTTAATTTTAAGATTTACTTCTTGTTTTATTGTTTTAGGCTTCGTTTCAGACAACTTTTTTATTACTTTCAAGCAATTTTTTAGTACCTAAAAGCTGCTTTAGAAAGCAGTAATAAAGCTGTCCCAAACGAAGCCTAATTACATCATTGCTTGGCCTGATTAGTGAGATTCATAAGCCTCTTGTTGAGCTGGTTGCTTGGTTTCTTTGAAGGGAAAAGATTAAAGCTAATATTATTATATTTAAATTTGATTAAAATAAATTTATAGCCATTAAATTTATTTTAAAAGAAATAAAACATAAATTTTGATTGATTAATAATATATTATATTCATTTCAAAATAAATATTATAAATATAAAGTTCTTTTTGATCAAATTTAAATTAGAGTATTTTTTTAATCCTAATTTTCTCCTAATTAATTATTTTATGTATTTACATATCTGATATTCAAATATTTATATTTATTATGACCCAAATATTATGCAATATTTTAATCTCTAAATGATATTAAAATGTTATCTAAATTGAAATATACAAATTATTACATTATCCAAATAAATTTTAAATTTTAGATATTAAACATACAAATAAATTGAGTGAATACATAATACTAGCTAGTTAATATAGAGAAAATAACTTTTTGAAAGCTACTTTAAAAAACAATTTTTATAGCACAAAATTTTTGAAAGTTGGAAAAATAGCATCAAATAAAAATTATGATTACATTTCGAAAAATAAAATAGTAAGAAAGTTGTAATTATTGATTATTATTAGCATAAAATTATAAATATTATCCCATGGTGAAGACGTGCAAGCAAAGCAAGACATGCGCGACAGAGTTGGAGGATGATTTGTTTAGAAGGAGACTGACTATTAAATATTATCCATAGCACATAAGCAGACAAACTGTTCCTTCTAATTATGTTCAGATTAGGTCATCTCTCTTAATAATGTAGTTATTGAATGATTAGTTTATGGATTAGGTAGTTATAAAATGTTGGAGACTTTTAGCTGAAATATTTATTATATGTATAGTGGATTAAGATTTATCAATGTGAGATAAAGCTGTTCTTAATTAAGAGGTATATTATAAAGAGATAATTAAGAGGAACAATAATTTAACTTATCTCAAGAGAAAGATTCATTGTTTAACCTTTCTTTGAATGATTATTGAGCTCCATTTGAGGTTTTAGTTTGGTCTATTGCTTTGTATCTTAGCTTTGAATCATAGTTCACACAAAATTGAAAAAAAAAAAATTCATGAGGTTGTAGAATTTTGATGGATTCTTTTTCTTTAAATTGAGAAGAATGTTAAAAAAATATAATCAATGATTGCGCATAACAAAAGGATTAAATCAGGTGTGTTGATCGATGTAGATGTTGGTAGAGTGCGATACAAATAAAGGAGATTAAATGACCTAGCTAGAGTTGCAAATGTCTATGGATAATTCGGATGACAAACGTTTACATGGAAGATGAGAGGATTGAATGACATAGAGTTAATGGGTGAATGAAGGCAGAGAGTGAGTCTCGATCTTCTAGGCTGTGGGCATTTTAACTAAGAACCATGAAGATGATGAAGTACAGGACCCCAATAATGGCATAATTACACCCAAGGTAGTAGTGATCGGAGCTAAAGAGTTTTTTTTTTTTCTAACTTAATGGTTTGATTCTATTTTCGATGTCCATAATTTTTAGAAATAATGCAAGTTTATGAATTTTGAATAGGAATAGAATATTTCTTAAAAAAATTTCGAAATTATATCATATTTAAATTAATTTAATATTAAAAAAAAAAGAATTTTGAATAGGATATTCTAGTCCTCTTTGTTGGAATTTTTATGTGGGCTCTAAAAGAAACTTGAATCTATAAATATATTTGAGTTAGTATCCATGTTAATTTTTAGTAGACATGTTAACTAGTACATAAATCTCTGCTAGAAAATGTTTATCCTCATTTATGCTCTTGGTTCAAGGCTTCTGGTTGTTGCAACTCTTATGATTAATTATATATCTAAATTATGAGAGAGAACTTATGATTAATGTTAGTTTGTGAGCTTTATAATGATTCTATTTGATGGAAATAATCTAGATTTAGCCTAGAAAGATAAATTTCTTATAACTCAAAGTGGATAGTTGAGGTGATGATGGCAAACTTCTCATAAGTCTTAGCCTACTTTGTCAAAGGAATTAGTCAACTTAATATGATTAGAAGATTCTTGCTAACAACCATGAATTGCATTTTCTCGATTCCTCAGAGAATTCTTACAAGTCATCATCGATGAATCAAGACTTATGTTGTATCCTTTGGTTATTTCTCGATGACCAACGTAAGACTTCTGGCTAATTAGTCCAATTGTTGAGTCTTGTTGAATCTGATTGTCGCTTATGAAACGATTTCATCCCTCAGAATCAAACACTACAAAAATATTTTTGTAACAGAAAAAGTCATTTAAAATGTTTACATTCTGTTCTATGTCAGGTTTATGACAATTAATCTTTTGCAACCTCATTATTAGTCACACAGAGAAAATTCACGTATATAGAGAAAATTCACGTGTTTTCACCGAGTTTGAACGAAAAGTTATGTTAGGACTCCGCATATAATAATCTTTCATGTCCATGCTAGCAACCCCGCTGATAATTAAGCACCTCTCAACTCCAACAACAGTTCAGATCACACAAGTATGCCAATTTCTAAGATGCTACGTGTAGGCCATGCAGTTCTCACTCACGCCTTCTCCCTCAACACATATTTCATAGCTTATGCGACAATTTATTAAAATAAAAATGGTTATAAGTTTTTTTTGTTAAACATAAAAATAAATAAATAAATAAAACTAATGCTAGTCATTGCCTGAGGAGATAGGCAACCGATAACTGACTTAATTTAAAAAAAAAAATTAACTACCCATCACTTAAAAAGTTAAAAACATATGTATCAATTATATTAAAATTTTATTTTATTCCATGTTAAATAAAAATTCAATTTTTATTGCATCATTATTCAGCTACTTAATTTAAATTAATCTATAAATTTATCCATAAATCAGTTTCAAATTAAAAATTATCAGCAAATTAATCTAACAAATGTAATTAATACTACATTTATTTAAATTTAATAATTTCCTTTAGTAGTATCCCGGCAAAATTATTATTTAAATTCCTTTAATTTAATTACACATGACATAATTTTAATTTAATCAATTGATATATAAATTAATCTGGACACCTTTTTTTTTTTTCGCTCCACCTATTTGTTTGGGAGGTAAACGATCGGCACTCTGCAAGAAGAAAAATTATTTTGTATGAATGTTGAATGCTGTCAGAAGACCAATCAAAATACAGGCCATTAGTTGGCTCAGCAAACTACTGACACTATTTTTTTTCGATTCGTTTTCATGTAAAAAGTTTTAAGCGATTTTATTTTAAAAATTTGTGCTCAGCTTATCCCCTCCCCTCTCCTAGTTTTGCTCTACATAGTACAAATTTGTTAAATAGGATTGTTTAAAAGTTTTTTACATGAAAATGAATAGGAAAAAAAAAATCCTAATCATTTGCTCAAGCACTGATGTGGAACATCTTAGCTGAAGTTCTCCTTATGAATAGTTTATCAAGTTGTTACATATTTGTTACATAGAAAGTCTAGAATGTTCTATTATTATAGGAGGAAAGAATGATGAATATGATGATATTTTGAGTCGACGTATAATGAATCTTATGATGGAATCAGAGCCTTTAATTGAAATCAACCACTCTAATTTGATCTTCAACATCAAGCTCGAGTTTCTAGACATCAGGGGTTTTTAGTAACATCCAAGAGATCATATCAATAGATATGGATGAGCTTTCTCATAAAGCTTTATTCATTAATGAACCATCAATTGGTATAAGAGACAAGAGCTTGTGAAGAATGAAAGACTGATAAAGAAAATGGGTTGTCTACGATGACCGAAGCTAAAGAAAATGAGCGGTCGACGAAGACCAACGTCTAAGAAGATGGGTGGTTGACGATGATCGATGCTGAGTAAGATGGACAGTTAACGACGATCAACGCTACGAAGCCTTTGGGCAGCTCAAGTGGATCCATCAATTGATCGAGCCCTACCTCCCATGGTCTGACTTCAACCACTCTAGTCTGGATTTGGACACAGTAAAGATTAAGGTGGTAGCAGTACCGAGCACAAATATGGGGGAAGCCAAAAGGGAGAACTATAGCCAAGCAGGGATTGCACCTTGTGATATGCAAGTAATTGAAGCTGGAAACATGATGTTTTTGATCCAAGTCTTGAGGAATGTAACCAACAACTTCAGCAAAGAAAATGTTATCAGCAAAGAAGGATTTGGCACAATTTACAAGGGTGAGCTACACTATGGCACTAACATTGCTATTAAAAGAATGGAGTCTTGTGTGGTGGTATCAAAGGGTTTGAATGAATTCAAATTAGATATTACAATTCTCACAAAAGTCAGACATCAAAACTTAGGGGTTGTTTGGCAATAAGTGAGATTTAACTTCAGTGTGATTTAGTAAATCTTGTAAATCCGAATTTAGTAAATCAGAAATGTGTTAAATCTTGAAATATGTTTGGTATGCCAAATATTAAATCCTATTAAATCCTGAGAAACTGTTTTATAACATATTTCAAGATTTATGACATGTAGAGATTTAAATGTAAAGAAGATAATTATTGATATATCATTAAAAAATTATCTTGATCGGGCACGAATCTCGAGGAAAAAATCAAGCCGGAAACTTCAAAAATTAAATCTGCGATCACCTGAACTCCGATTTCAACAAACTTATAGTCAAACTGAGCGTCTCAAAAATACGAACCCATGACACCAAATTCAACTCAATCTGTGCCCAAATGAGTCTGAATCAAAGACACGAAGCGCTATTGGCATATTCAAACCACAATCTGGATTACCAAACGGTTTCCAAACATGACATACTTATAGTCGAATCGAGCGGCTCGACGAGAGGAATCCAACGAGCCTAATATCACCAAATTCAGATATCATTAAGACCATCAAATGTCTGATGAACGTTCCACGATCAAGGGATTCAATATTGGCCGTCCATCCATCCACTTCACGTTTGCCCTTGATCCTCCCCCTATTTACGGGTCATGCCACTCTCAGAAAACTATAAATAGACCCCTCATTTTTCTTGAGGGGAGACCCAAGCAAGAAGAAAGAAGCAAGAAGCAAGAAGAAGAAGAGAAGAAGGAGAAGAGAAGAAGGATATGAGGGAAGAAACTCCTCCTCGAACACCGTCAGAATTCTGCCCGACTTCCACGGGATGCCAGAATTCTGCCCGAACTCCAAGTGACGCCGGAATTCCGCCTGACCTCCAAGTGATGCTGAAATTTTGCTCGGCCTCCAAGTGATGCTGGAATTCCGCCAGACATCTAAGTGACGTCGGAGTTTCACCCTAACTCCAAGTGACACCGGAGTTCTTCCCGAATACCATCAAACGCTTGAGTTCTCCTCAGCCTCCAATTTACGTCGGACTTCTACCCAACGTCGGACCTCCGCTTGTCGCCAAGTTTCTACCTGATGCGAGACTTCTACATGTTCTCAGACTTTCGCTGGACATCTATCCGATGCTGGATTTTTGTCCATTGCTGAACTTCTACCTGATGTCATCCTTCTAACCTTCGTCGTCAAATAACTGTCCTTTTGACCTCTATCGCTTGCCGACTACGGTTCTTCTAATTTATGTCGCCCACCGACTACAGTCCTTCCGACTAAACAAACACATCAACAGAGATTCTTTGTATTCATATTATGTAATGTACTCTATAAGATGTACATCAAGCTAAGTCTTCCCTCATTTGTAATCAACTGCAATACTAGTGGATTCACTCAAATTGGGCTAGGCCCTGTGAATTTTTCCCCTTTTCAAGAGTTTTTCACGTAAAAATATTGATGTCTCTAGTAAATGCTACACCCTCTCTCTTATCTAATTGCATGCCAGATTTTCGTACAAAGTTAAGATGTTAAATTTCATATTTCTCTACCGCCGTAAATACTCCAGGACGCAGCAATTATAAATTAAAAAATAAATTTATAATAAAAAATTAATATGTTATGAATTTAATAACATGTTCAATATAAATTACTCATTAATTATTATTTACACTACTAATTATATATTTAATAATTTATATTTCAAGTTATATTAATTAAGCTAATCATATTAATATTTAATTACTAATTATATAATTAAGTTAAATTATATAATTAATTTAGGCACTAATTATACTATTAAGTATTTAATTAATTTACTTAATTATTAATATTTTAAATTCTATTAATTAAGTTAATCAATAATAACTTAGAGGCGTCTAGGGTTTGCCTTTCATCTTCTCTTTTCCTCGTTGTTGTTCGGCTTCTTTGCTTCGCAGGTGTATGGATTGCACGCGACGCTTCTTCGGCTCCTTCGTGGTTGTTCGACTTCGCTCCTTCGACGACTTTCCCTTCCTATCGGATCGGAAGTTACGACATTTTGATCGGAAGCAAGAACAAGAGCTCGCTAGCTGTGAAGTTAACTTTCTCTCTTTAACGCGCTTCTAATGTTAAATCCCGTTAAATCCGTTAAATCCGCCGAACCGAGGGATTTAGTAAATCCGGGATTGAAGCTGTAAATCCGTATATCCAGATTTAGCGCGCATAAAAATTGTTTGGCTGGATTTAGCGTAAATTCGACTTAAATCCACGGTAAATCCGATACCAAACAGCCCCTTAGTTTCACACCTTAGCTACTGCTTGGAGTGGAAGAAGAGATTGAGCATTGCTCTGGATGTAGCCAGGGGAGTTGAGTATTTGCATAGTCTGGCTCATCAAGGCATTATTCATAGAGATTTAAATCCCTCCAATTTTCTTCTTGGAGATGAAATGAAGGCAAAGATGTCTGATTTTGGGCTTGTTAGTCTGTGTTATGGTAAAGGATGCTCTGTGGATACTGGATACTACACTTGCAAGGACTTTTGGGTATGTTTCTCCTCAATATGCTGTGACTGGCCGCGTGACCATCCAATCCGTCGTCAATCCCATCATCTACTTCGCTGATGACCGAGAAACAGTTTGTGAGGTAGTGGATGTTGCTTCTGAAATCCCTATTCAGGCTTCAGAGGTAATGGATAACAGTTTGTGAGGTGAACAATAGAAATCAAGCACTGTATTCTTCCAAGTTAGAGAAGACTATATATCATGTGATCAGCAGAAGCTTGCTAATTTGTCCCATCCACTCCAAATCAGGCTTGATGGGTGCTTTACTGAGTAGATTCAAGAAGACATAGATTTGTCGGAGAGCAAGACGCAGAACGTCATCCGGACACCAACTATAATGCACAATGTCAGCAGTACGGAGCTGCGGTACTGAGCGGTATTGCACTGCGTTACCGAGTGAATGGATAACGTGGCACATTCTGATTAGTCTCCATATGGCATTTGACATCCGCACAGAATAATTAATCCATCAATAGGTATGAGAGCAATAAGTGATTTCAGTCTATTTGGAAGTTTAAATGATTCATTATCTGTGAATATATATTTTAGTGAAGATTTTGGTGTTTGCAAATACATTATGTTGTGGGAGGCTCATAGTAGCATGTGATAGAAAGTAATTAGCATCCTTAGTTTCTTCAAAGCTAGAGGCTGTTGAACTTATGGAACATCTACTTTCCTATGGATGTGGTGCCTCGATAGAGTCTAGCTCTTCTGATGTCATACGAGTATGACATGGAACATCTTAGTTAAAGTTATCATTAAGAATAGCTTATATAGTTGTTACATGTTTGTTACATAGAATGTCTAGAATATTTTATCGCTAGTTTATATATACTAGTATTATGGCAGCAAAGGATGATGAATATGATGATATTTTGAGCCTTGAGCTTCGTTTGTTCCCCTGCTGAGCGACTAAGCTGGAGAGAAAAATTATTGATTAATTTATAGATTATTTGATTGAAAAAAAAAATTAGTTATGTATAATTAAGTTAAAGTTATTTATATCTTAATTTAGCGGGGATATTACTCAAGTAATATAAATTATTAAATTTAAATTATTGTAGTAATAATTATATTTGTTAGATTAATATGTAGATAATTACATCAATTTGAAACTAATTTATGGAAAAAATTATTTATTATTTTAAAATAAGTAGTTTAAAACTAATATTGATGCAGCAATTAGACATGGAATAAAATAGAAAATTTAATATATTTTAATTCATATATATGATTATAAGTGAGAGAAGATAAAATTTTAAAAAATTAATTTCTAAATTAGAAAAAAAAAAAAACTTAAACTTAATTCAAAATTCTTAACAACAAGATTAATTTATAAAAGATAATTTAGAACTATGTTTTAATTCTTTAAAGAATTTAAATTATATAATATGTTATTGAAATAGTTTATCGGTAGATCTGTGTTGTTTGAAATTTTTTGAAGAAATGTGTTTTTTTTTTTTTTGAATTTTTTATGTGTAATTAAGATCTGTAAATCTCTATCTCAATTCATGTTACATAGATATATTTTAAACATATTAATTATTATCTTAAATCTAAAAGGAGCATATATATCATTAAAATATAATTAAGCAAAAAGAGTGTGATAATTAAAAATAAATAAAAATGATCAAATTTGTTAAATTATTTGGCCTTCTAAATCTGCCAACTGATTTAAACAAGTTTTGAATGCACCCAAATGGGAGAGGAACGGGAGAAGAGAAGATTTAAAATAATAATTTTTATATTTAAAATAATTATTTAATTAATATTTAAATAATATTGCATAAAATAATATTAATAAAGTATTATAAAGAAAAATTAAAAAATTATAAAATAATATTTAAAAGTTAAAACGTATAAGTATATATATTAAATATTTTATTCTATAAAAATAATTAAAAATTATTATTTTTAAAATTGATGAGTATTTAAATTGAAAAAATAAAATTTAAATAAATGACTTTATTTATAACCTTCACACCATAGCATATTTGAATATAAAAAACTATTTTCATATAAAATTTGAATTTGTTTAAAAAAATCTATTATCAAATAGAATTATGCCTATTTTTTTAATTAAAAAATATATTATATAAATTTTACTCTATTTTCTTTGAAATTAGCTTTCATATCTTAAAATTTATATTAGATAATTTTAAAATTTTCATTATTTTTTATGACATTCCACTTTATGTTTTTAAGAATTAAAAGATTTAATAA
Source organism: Dendrobium catenatum (assembly GCF_001605985.2). NCBI lineage: Eukaryota > Viridiplantae > Streptophyta > Magnoliopsida > Asparagales > Orchidaceae > Dendrobium > Dendrobium catenatum. The sequence continues at coordinate 425,762 of NW_021319082.1, read as the reverse complement.
ACAAAAATATAATATTTAAAATATAATTTATAAACTTTTTTACTTGTTCTATAATAATTTACATAATATTATTTTCATTTCAAATTATTTAAATATAAATTAGAAAATATCATTTTAAATATTAAAATATTATTTAAATCTCTCTCTCACTCATCTCTTTTTCTATCTCTTATTTATTTCTCTCCTATTCTACTAAATATTTCAACAAAATAAACTAAATGATTTGATGCATCTATAACATTTCAAATTATTCAACGTTTTTAGGATTGCATCAAACTTTTTGACAAATTGTTTCTTTTTTTCAATTTTTAATAATCATGCTCATTTTAATTAATTATATTCTAAACATGGGGCCTTTTTAAAATTCCTCCTTAATTTTATTTATGATTCCATATTCTTTTTATTTATGCTATTTCAATCATCCCCAAATATTATAAATAATTATTTTAAAGTAACTTATTATTCAATTATTCTAAGTAAAATTATTTTTACAATATCTCTCAACTACCCAGAGAAGAAAATTTAAATTTCGGTCAAATCAATCTCCTCTCTCTCATCTCCTGCGGTGGGGAATATGAAACTATCTCCTTCACTACAGCCTAAAAATTAAAATAAAAATAGAATTTATTATTATTATTTTTATTAAAATTATATTTCATTTGGTCTTAAAATTATAATATAAAGTGTATAACTATACATTTTAACTAAACATTTTAATAGTTACATAAAAATTAAAATAAAAAAATTTACCGTGTATAATTTATTATAAATTATTTAAATTTAAAAATTATGAGGATGATTATTATAAAAAAACTAAGAAAGTTTTGTATTAAAATTATTTAATTTTATTTTTAAATTATTTAAATTACTTAATTATGTAAGTATGTATAAAAAATTATGAAAAAATGGTATAACATTATTATAAAAAAATATGTAAATAATTTATAAATATTATAGTATTTATAATAAATTATAATAAATGATGGTAATATAATTTTAATCATATTATATATATATATATATATATATATATTTATATATATTTAATAGTTTAAAATTGTTTCTTTTTATAAATTATTTGATACTTAATATAATTAATAAATTAAAAATTATTTATACTTATTTAGAATATAATAAATTATGTGTTATTAGATAAAAGTAAAATTTATTTAGATAAATAAAATATTAGGTTTATTAACTCAGAAATTTAGTTAAAATAAAATAAGTTAATATAATTTAATCTCGATTTTTACATTGTATCAACTATATAGTTTTAATTAAAATATAAAAGTATAACTATTGTATAATATTAATTTAAATAAAATATAAATTTTAATTAAAATAATAATGATAAAGTTAATTAAAATTTATAATATTCAATATGTTAATAAATTAAAATTAATTAAATTTTATATGAAAGTTAATTAAAATTATAAATTATATTATAACTTTGTTTATATTAAAATTTCTTTGAGGCTACTATACACTCTTGCTATATTTCCTTCTCTCTCTTCCGCCTCTCTCTTTCTCGAACTTTTATTACGTCCTCTGACCGGACGTAGCTCTATGTTTGGTCAGAGGATTGTTACTCGGTTTTTGCTCGGTATTGGGTCAGTATTGCTAGGTATTCTTTGATAATAACGAGGAATACCGCTCTGTGAAGATCAATACCGAGTAATACCGAACAATACCGGGTAATCCCAAAAAATACCAAGTTTTTTCTAGAAAAAACTAGGTAATTTTTGGGATTACTCGGTATTGCTCAGTATTACTCGGTATTTTGTCTTCACATAATGGTATTTCTCGTTATTGTTGGTATTGCTCGGTATTTGCTAGGTATTTCTTGTTTTGTGCCTACAAGTTCTTCTTTCTCCCCCCAACCCACCAATAGTACTATTATAAGCAAAGTAACGGAGCAGTAAAAAGAGAGAAATGAAAAAAATCTCTTATGCATTTATAGGTTGTACTTGTTTTCAACTAAATTGAATCTGAGAGGGGTTCACTGTTTTTTTTTTTTTTGGGGAAATTTGGGGCCAAAGCCCTTGTATTACTATGAAAAAGAGAGATCATACAAGTAAAAAGAAAACCAAATAACAATCAGCTAAACAAATAACAAAATTTAGCTGGAAAGCATAATAAAAAGACCTCAAAAACTATACCACTCATTACAAAAACAAATCAACTATAAGAGGCCAAAATGTGGTATAAACTTCAGAAATTATCAGCACTTCATGAAAGATCATGAAGCAGGACTCAGGTGCTGCAGACAAAACGAAGTCCCAAAATCCTCTGGTTGCCACGCAGACCCTCCTAGGGGAGAAAAGATCTACAGCTATCATCATCGCCCTAAAAAATCCCCCAACCGTTATCAACAAAATCGAACCACCTAACTGTCCCGAGAAATCACCATGCAGCAATCCAGCAGACAAACAACCTGCACCAGAAACTCGCAGGCAGAGAGCGAAGAAATTGGAAAGAGAGGCACCAGCAGCAAATGAGCAAGATAAACACCTTACCCAACAATTAGCCAAAATTACCCAGATCGAGACAGCAAAGCCCGTTATAATTTCTCCAAGAAATCCCAAGAGTTTTTCCATTTCAGAACCTTTTCAAACATATTCCTCTTAATATTAAGCAGCAAGGTATTATTACATAGAGAGGAGTTACCGAACCTTCTGCTATTTCGCTCTTTCCATATGTGATAAATGGCACAACAGGTCATAATGTGGTAAAATTTTTTAACTTCAACGTTGTCTTTAAACTCACATTTAACCCAGTCCAAAATCTGTAAAATATTGGGCCTAAGAAGAAAACTGTCTAAACTAGGAATAAGAGCAAAAATGATATTGAATGAATATGAACATTCAAAAAATAAATGAGTAACATATTCTTTGTGTAACAGACAAAGACTGCAAATATCCGGCACTGAAATATTCCTTATTTGAAGAGCATCAGCAGTTTTTAAGCCCCCCATTAAAGCCAACCACACAAAAACCGAATGTTTAATGACATTCCTTTTTGGCCAAACAAATTTGTACCAAGAACAGTTTGGGATAGCCGAATAATATTCCTCAATGAAACTACTAAACTTATATTTTGAACAGCTTTTCCCATTCAAACATGTAGCAGCTTCCCCATCAACATTAAAATTGCCACAGGCATTTCTCAAAAGCCCTGGAAAATTCTCAGGAAAGTCCCATTGAGAAGAAGAAATGAGATCTTTCAATAGGCAATCCGGGATCCCCTCATAATAGATATCTCCTAAATATTCAAAAATAGTGGCATTATTACACCAATGGTCCCATCTCAAAGAGATGGGAGCATTATTAGTAATTCTTAACTGAAAACAAGTTTTCACACCAACAGCAGTGGCATAAATAGAATTCCAGAGTTTAGATGCATTTGCAGGAGGAGGTCTCCAAGGGGATCTATATCTATAACGGAGCCAAGTGGAGAGAGGGGAAGTGAGATTGTACATCCTAAAGATGAAAAAAGAGTTATAGGCAAATTGCAACGCAAAAATGGAAGGGATCCCCAAACCCCCTTTGTATTTAGGCCTGCAAATTTTATCCCAAGACACCATATGCAACTTGTTAGAAATATGAGAATAACCAAAAAATAAAAACCTCGAACTGGTTTTTTTAACATATTTGTATGTGGTTCACTGATTGAGAGAGGTACGATTGCATGTGGTTCACATGGAAGGCACTAAAGGAAAAAGCTACTGCAATGGTTCTCCCCTGTTTTTTTTTTTTTACCATATACGATAGAATTTATATATGTTTTATATGAAGTGATAAACGATAGAATTTGAGTAATCAAATATGAACGTTGTAGATTAATTTAAAATTTATAAATGAACGATCAAGATTTGCTCAAGCACTTTTATATAGTAGCATAGATTTGTCATTAATAATTACTCCGGTCCCATCCCACATGAACAGTCAAGATTTGTTATGAGTGGAACCTCAAACACTTTTATATAATAGTATAGATTTGCCATGAATGATTGCTCCGGGCCCATCCCGCCAAACAAATTTTTTTTTTTGGACATTTAGGTCATTTAAGGCAAACTCACACACACAACACATACACAAAGACTCGAATCCAAAACCTCTTAATTGGAAGTCCAAGCTCTCAACCAACTAGGCCAAGGAGAGTTGTGTACTTTTATTTAAATTTACACTGAATGATTCTCGGGGCCCATCGCGCCTAACAGTATTATTATTATTTTTTATTTCGTTTTTAAGGAAGAAATTTTAGAACGATTTTATTTTAAAATTTTGTCCTCTATATATATGGAAGAAAAGAAGAAGAAAAGCAAAGAAAAGAGAGAGAAATTGCTGTAGCCAACACTGAGCTAAATAATGGAGGTACGAATCCAATGCTCACCACCCACCACAGAGGCGTTGGAGCTCCCTCTCACAATTTTCGATCGCTTTGCCTCCGGCATGCACATTGCTATTGTTTTCGCCTTTTCCGCTCCCGCTCCATCAAACTCTGAGCTCATAAAATCCCTATCGAGAACACTTCTCCTCCACTTCCCACGGCTCACCGCCCGCCTTGGCGGTGACCCTCACAAGCCTTACGTCATTCTCGGTGGCAGTGAAGGCGGAGCTTTACTTGTGGAAGCCACAGTGGACTCCAATTTGGATGACTATATGCCGCTGCAACCATCACCAGAGCTTGCCCGCCTCCACCCTAACACCAATAGTGCTTCCCATCTCCTCCAGGTTCAGCTCAATCAGTTTCGATGTGGCGGCCTCATCGTCGGCCTCACCGCTCATCATCGAGTCGCCGACGGCCGGTAAATGGGCACCTTCTTTGTTGCTTGGAGCAAGATCACCCGTGGCATTCCACTAGACCCAATCCCTAACTATGATCTATCATGGCTCAAACAACGTTTTCCTCCAAAATTTGAATTTGAACACTGGGGTGCAGAGTTCATCCCTCCAAAACACTACAATAATGATATCTTATTAAATCAATCATTTGTTGAACCTCATTCAACATCCAATATTTTGATTCACTACTCCTATGAATTCATCAACTCAAAGCTGAAAGCAGGGGTCAAAGAAAATTTCACAACTTTTGAAGTTCTGCTTGGTCATATCTGGAGGAAGATCACAATAGCAAGAGCACTTGGGCAAGGGGAGGCTACCATGATAAGAGTTTCTGTGAACGGCAGGCCGAGGCTACGGCCGCCTGTGTCAAATGAGTTCGTCGGAAACCTTGTACTCGACGCATATCCGATGTCAAAAGCAGGGGAGCTGATCAATGGAGGAGTGGAGGAGGCGGCGGCGATTATACGGGAGGCGGTTCGAAGGATCGACAACCGCTATTTCCAGTCGTTCATAGACTTTGGAGAGATGAATAAGGAGGAGAACCTTGTGCCAATTTATGACTTGTGTGGAAACTTTCTTTTGCCTAACCTGGAGGTTGATAGCTGGTTAGGACTTCAGTTTGAAGACAGATTTTGGCGGAGGAGGAGCCCTGTGTGCTTTTTTGCCTACTTGGCTGACTACGGATGGATTGGTCATATTTCTTCCGAGATTATGTGAGAATGGGGGAGTGGATGTTTTCGTTGCTTTGCTTCAGGAACATGCCCAGATCCTCAAGAATATATCTCACGATATGTATTAGCTTTTAGCAATTTCTCACTTGAGATTGTAATCACAAGTGGTAAGATTCTGCTAAGTATTTATGTGTTTGATCTATTGGCTCCTTGCAGGTTGATATTGTCCATATATCTCAGCACTGGACGGACCGATTCTTATTTGGCAAATCAGAATTATTTAGTTAATACATATATTAAAATGTTTTAAATTTTAGCTATATTTATACAGCATAATAATCATAAAAATTTATGAATAGGCTCACACTCTCTACATAAAAGGTGGCTTGGATCTTTACTTGATATTCAAGAGAGTTTAGATGTTTGATGAATTTCGGAGCTCCATTAAGCACCACTTGCTAGATCACCACCTGATCGTCACCACCGTATAAGTTTCCCAACCACCATTATCTAACTACAATTCCTAAGCACTCATTAAAGTTTGGGCTCCCAACCCCATTAACAATCATCTAATCAATGTTGTCTGGCTATAGTCCTTCAAACACTGCCGCCAGATTACAATTGTCCGCGATTAAGATTATAATCACTCAACCATGTCACACGATTAAGATTTGCCCAACTACGATCACTTGATTATTATCGCTAGACCTCTGTCATGCGACTATGATCTTACAACCATTATCTACTAATTACGATCCTCTAACAACCTTTATCTGATTATGATCATTTATTTCTATTACTAATGTAATTTAATCTATAATAAAGTTAATAACATTTATCTAACTAAAATTATTATTATTATTATATCTATATATTTGACATGAGCACCTCAAAAATTTTTAATTTCGATTGACCATAATAAATTTTGGGTAGAGTTTGATTATGAAAGCTTTACTCTAGAAAATTCAAGTTTTGTAGTATGGATGAAGGTAACCTGTTAATAAGATAAACAGATGTGAGCACAGCGTCGGGCCAATAAGCATAAGGAATCGTAGCAGTATGAAGAAGAGACCGAGTTGTCTCGATTATGTGCCTATGTTTTCTTTCTGCTAGCCCGTTTTGCTCGGGCGTATACGGGCATGAAACCTGATGCAGAATACCATTCGTGCGAAGAAAACTAGCAAAGTCATGATTTAAGTACTCGGAACCTCCGTCCGTGCGAAGAGTAATTATTTTGGATGACATAAGATTTTCAATTTGAGTTTTAAAAGCAATGAACGTTGCAAGAACATCAGACTTGTATCGTAAAGGAAATAACCACGTAAAACACGAAAAATCGTCAACAAATATGACATAAAACCTATATCCTTGATTCGATATGATAGGGGCAGGTCCCCACACATCTGAGTGAATCAAGGATAGAGGTTTAGTACTGCGATGAGCGGAGTTTTCGAATGAAAGTTTGTGACATTTTGCAGAATTACAAGAGATACAATGGTCGTAATGTTTTCCTAGTTTAAGAAAAGGATTGCAAGAGGAGATAACATCAAAAGAGTTTTTATTCGGATGGCCCAGACGCTGGTGCCATGAGTTTGCCGAGTTCTTGCGTGCAACCAGCCCTTGGTTCGTAGTTTTATTTGCTATAGGAATTTTGTACAGCCCGCCTTCACATGGTCCTTGGTAGAGGATTTTGTGAGTCTGCATGTCCTTCAAAGTAAATCCATTAGGATCAAAAATAATGAAAACATTGTTGTCTTTAGTTAATTGAGAAATCGACAGTAAATTATAACGAAGTTGCGGAGAATGAAGAATTTGAGCAAGTGTTAGCTTACGAGACGGGGTAGGAAGTATTCCCGCCCCGGTGTTAGCGATGTTGATCGAGCTGTCGTCCCCAATGGTAACGCCGTCCGAACCATGATACGGGGTGGAAATAGAGAGGTTGTCAAGAGAGTTTGTGAGATGTGTAGATGCTCCTGAGTCCAAGAACCAGGAGGAGTCGGAGGATTCAGTGTGCGCAGTGAGAGCGGCATTGGTCTGCTTCGGAGACGGTGTGTACTGGGCATTCATGCGATGCCAGCAAGTCTGGGCCGAGTGGCCCTTTTTGAAACAGATTTAACACACAGTAGCGCTTGCAGTAGTGGATCTTGGTTGGTTATTAGTATTATTGTAGTTTATTGATCGATTGCGACGACCACGACCGCGATATGTAAACAATGCTGCAGACTGATCTTGGGGGTAGTAGAGCGAGCAGCTTCAGCAGCTAGATTGACTTCTTCACTTAGCAATAGCAGATACAACTGCTCAAGACTGATGGGATGTATCATCGTTCGAATGGCTGTCTTGAAAGATTGATACAGCGGAGGAAGACCATTAAGAATGTATAAGATCGTGTCTTCAGTGTCGACCACCGATCCCGCCGACGCTATCTGATCCACCAGAGATTTGATCTCGGAAAGATATTGTGTCATGGTTTGATTCTTGAGAGATATATGATGAAGATCATTCTTTAATTGAATAACCTTTGAGCGATTAGTTGATTGAAACCGTAGTTCAAGAGTTGTCCAAATTGCTGCCGTGGTGTCAAGATTGATGACATAGGGAAGAATAGAGGCAGAAATTGTGGAACAGATGGAGGCGGAGAGATTCTGATCAGTGTGAAGCCATTGGGAGAAGTTCGGATTCGAGAGCGTCATACCGTCAGAATCGAGTTGAAACCGATCGGGGGGAATCGTATTGGCATCAAGAAACGAAAGAAATCCATTCGCCCGAATGATCTTTAGGATCTGGGATTTCCAGATCGTGTAGTTGTCGGAGGAGAGTTGAACAGCTACCGTGTTCTTCAGATTTGAAATCAAGAACTTCAGGTTGGAGGAGATGATCGGCTCTGCTTCAGCGTTTGGCAAATTGCTCTGAGAGTTTTCCATGGCAGAAGTCGCAGAATGAGCCATGAAAAAGAGATCTAAGACCTATTTGATACAATGTAGAAACTGATGGATAAAAGACATAAAGCAAAAGCAAGAAAGGTAAAGACAATGAATTAACTTATCTCTTTACAAACGGTACAGGCGAGCTTTAAATAGAGCCAGGCTTGTACGGAAGAAACAATTCTAGCCACTACAGTAGTTACACGTCATTTAATGAAGTAATAGATTGCAGTTTTATAATATCTAATCAGGTCTCTCTAATAGAACCTTGTGCCAATTTATGACTTGTGTGGAAACTTTCTTTTGCCTAACCTGGAGGTTGATAGCTGGTTAGGACTTCAGTTTGAAGACAGATTTTGGTGGAGGAGGAGCTCTGTGTGGTTTTTTGCCTACTTGGGTGTCTATGGATGGATTGGTGATATTTCTTCCAAGATTGTGTGAGGATAGGGGAGTGGATGTTTTCGTTGCTTTGCTTCAGGAACATGCCCAGATCCTCAAGAATATATCTCACGATATGTATTAGCTTTTAGCAATTTCTCACTTGAGATTGTAATCACAAGTGGTAAGATTCTGCTAAGTATTTATGTGTTTGATCTATTGGCTCCTTGCAGGTTGATATTGTCCATATATCTCAGCACTGGACGGACCGATTCTTATTTGGCAAATCAGAATTATTTAGTTAATACATATATTAAAATGTTTTAAATTTTAGCTATATTTATACAGCATAATAATCATAAAAATTTATGAATAGGCTCACACTCTCTACATAAAAGGTGGCTTGGATCTTTACTTGATATTCAAGAGAGTTTAGATGTTTGATGAATTTCGGAGCTCCATTAAGCACCACTTGCTAGATCACCACCTGATCGTCACCACCGTATAATTTTCCCAACCACCATTATCTAACTACAATTCCTAAGCACTCATTAAAGTTTGGGCTCCCAACCCCATTAACAATCATCTAATCAATGTTGTCTGGCTATAGTCCTTCAAACAGTGCCGCCAGATTACAATTGTCCGCGATTAAGATTATAATCACTCAACCATGTCACACGATTAAGATTTGCCCAACTACGATCACTTGATTATTATCGCTAGACCTCTGTCATGCGACTATGATCTTACAACCATTATCTACTAATTACGATCCTCTAACAACCTTTATCTGATTATGATCATTTATTTCTATTACTAATGTAATTTAATCTATAATAAAGTTAATAACATTTATCTAACTAAAATTATTATTATTATTATATCTATATATTTGACATGAGCACCTCAAAAATTTTTAATTTCGATTGACCATAATAAATTTTGGGTAGAGTTTGATTATGAAAGCTTTACTCTAGAAAATTCAAGTTAGGTTCAAATTTATTTACCAACCCAATATTGATGCAAATCAATACAATTATTATTTGAATTCCATTAAAATAGATTTTGTTTAGATTAAACGAAATCCAACATTATTATATCAATCTTTGAAAAAGAAATACAAATTAAAAGAAATGCAGTGTAAATTAAATGTAGTACAAAAGAAATATTTTAAAGTTGTTTGAATGAGTGTAAAATAAATGCAATAGATTATTATTTTTGTTTAATTTGAAGTAAATGAGGGCAATATAAAGTGGGAAGATGATGATGTTAGTGGTAGTTAGTGGCGGTGGGTGGTGGCGATTGGCAGTGGGCGATGTTAGCGGTGGTAGCCAGTCTTGGGGGCGGCGATTGTGATAGCAAGTGGTGGGTGGTGGTTGTCTTTAGGACAAGACCTTAGGACTTTGAATTTGAGTTTGGATTTCTTGATTTGGAATGGATTTCAAGTTTGAATGATTAGTATTGAAGTATCCAAATCATTTACAATCATGTGGTGATTGTTAATGAATGGATGGGGTCAAAGCTAGATTGAAGTTTGGATCAAAGTCTAAGTTGAAGGTTGGATTGTCAAATTGATTGGATAAAAGTTTGGATATGTTTGAAACTTGAATTAATTTGAATTTGAGTTGAATGAAGTTTGAGATTTAAATTGATCAAAGGTAGGAATCAAATTGAAGTTGGAGTTGATCAAATGTAGGAATTGATTTGAGGTTGAGGTTGATCAAGGGTGGGGATTGATTTAAAGTTGGAGTGGTCCTAAGATCTAGAGGAGTTCTAAGATCTAGGATCTAAGGGAATCCTAGGCTCTAGAGTAGGCCCTAAGGTCTAGCCCTAGGAAAGGATCCTAAGGTCTAGAGTGGATCTTAGGATCTAGAATTAATCTGGAGTTTGGAAGGGCCTTAGTGACCTCATACAAAAATGAGGTCAACATGGGGACATACACAAGAAGAAGCTTCATGTTATTTCTTGGAAGGATACCTGCTTGCCTAAACATTGTGGGGGATTGGGTATTCTTACCATTGAATCATTATACTATACTCTTGGCTGCTCATTGATATGGAGGTTTTACAATATTAACAGTTATCTTTTTAAATGGCGGAAGACTAAATATGTGTCCTTTTGGAATACGGGTAGCAAGAAAATGGGTATTTACTGGAAGTTCCTCTGCGAGGTGGCTGCTAAGCTATCAGACTCTTTTCATTTTAGCCTCAATGACAACTCGTCTCTCTCACTCTTTTGGAAACCCTGGTGTTTTGGTTCCTCTATTGCTGATCGGTTGAAGCTGGATAACCTGGTACATATGATCCACCCTAATAACTTAGCTGTTAACTCCCTTCTTGCTAATGGGAGATGGACTCTTCCCCCTAATTTTTTGACTCACTTGGCTGCTATCATTACGTGTTGTGCATCTTAAAACCGTTAAGTGGAAATGATTGCATCCACAACTATTTCTTTGGTCTTTGTTCTTTTGCTGTGGATGCCTTACTGGATGGAGTATTTGTTGCCTTCTATGAATCAGCATTTTCTGGATGGTCTCATTCGGTAACCAGGATTCACATTTTTGAAGGACGATGATGAACGCAATCATTTTACTCATCCCCTTGGACGGCCTTTTGGCAACCAGGGGAATCACACATCCTTTTGGATGAATTTTGTTGCCTGGGAGTGAAATTACTAGATGGACAAGAGGGGGGGGGGGGGAATTGTGAAAACTTTTTGACAATATTTAAAACCTAAGTGAGAAAGTCTACATATTTTTGTATTGTTTTAAAATGTTTAAACATGATAAATTTAAATAAAATTTTTTCTTTCCACTAATATTTTTTTCCCAAGCAAATATTGCAAAATAAAATGCACGCAGTAATAAAAGACAATAAGCAAAAAGCACACCGAGATTTTTATAGTGGTTCGGTCAAACCATGACCTACGTCCACTCCACGGAGTCCTCCGCTCCAGGTATTTCACTACAAGCAATAGCTCTCCTTTTGCCCCCCTTGGCAAGGTGGAGAAGCTCTTACAGTACTCCCTTTCACCAACCCGGCGTGGCGGAGTGCCAAACTCTATTTTCAACCTCCTGGTGATAATAGAGAACCTTGTCGTTTTTCTCCCTCCTGGAGAAGGTAGAGTACCTCGAGGTCACGGATGTAGAAGAGCCTTTCCCCTTGGAGATCCTCCCATAAATTCTTCTAGGGTCACAGGAGGAACAAGATGCAGCAAGTTCGGAGCAACCGTGTAATCTCCCTCACACCTCTTCTCCCTCACAACGCTCATGTTCTCCTCCCTCTCTCAAACTCTAAAGAACTTCTCAAGAGCTCTCTCCCTCGGAATCCCTCTCTAACCACGTTCTCCTCTATCTGATTCACACCCTCAAAATATGACAAGTTTTACATATAAAAACGGGCTCCAAATCCCTAAGATTTCAAAAGTAGCCGTTACTATCGTATAGTACGGTTTATAATCGTACAGTACGATATGTGTAAACAGACTTCGTCCTAGTACGAAGTGGTATGAATAGTTCAAAAGCATTCATATAGTACGATATTAAATCGTACGGTACGTTCCACAACAATTCTGTTCCTATATGACGATAGTCGGGACGATCAAACATCGTCTCTGTTCATCGTATGGTACGATGGACATCGTACAGTATGATGAGACAAAAATAAGAGATTATCCAGGATGATATTCGGGATGATTATAATTCATCTCTGTTCATCGTATTATACGAATGGGTTCGTACAGTACGATGTTCAAATTATAATTAAGCCTGGATTTCTTGCACTAATCACGAGTTAAATTAAGTAAGTATTTAAAATAAATCGTACAGTACGAATGTGTTCGTACAATATGAATAACATAAAATAACTTACTTAAGTTAAAACGACGGCTAGGGTTTTAGATTTGAACATATCGTACAGTACGATCTACATTCGTACGGTACGATCTATTCACAGAATCGTCCTACAAAGCTCTGATTGTATGGTACAAAATTACACCGTACAGGACGATCTACAGAGAAAGAAAAAATCTAAAATTTTTATTTAAAAACACTCTCCCCCTGTGTGTGTGCATGGTTGCTCAGACTTTTATGCATTTTGTGACCAGACTCAAAAAAGTAAAAAAAATAAAAAAAATACCAAAATATATTGTCAAACTCATACTCCTAATCTACCCATTCTTGAGTCTTCCTGTCGTCCTGAGTAGCTTGTGATCTTCCTAAAATGTTAGTTCTCACAGACAATAGCAAATAAAATATTATTCAATGAATAGATAATTCAAATGACATTATTTATCATCATTAAAATCTCAAACTCAGGGTCATGGGTTGTAACAATCTCCCCCTTTTTGATGATGTCAAATAATATTTATTTTAAGCAAGTGTTAATGGCATTTTTTTTATTTATTTAAACATGAGAACAAGAAAAAGAATAAAATGCAGTACGAAATAAAAAGAAATGCATTTAACCATAGAACAAACTACAACAACCTTTAACCATAGAACAAACTACAACAACCTTCTCCCCCCTTTTAACCAAAGAAATGCATTTAACCGTGTTGCTGATGTTGCTCTTGAATATGCGTGTCGAGATGAGTCTGAAGTTGGTCAAAATGTTCGACTAGATTGTCGTGAGGGTAAGCTGGTGCAGGTGCTCGGGGTGGTGCATGTCGTCATGGATGTGGTTGAGCTGCAGCCGGGGCATCTTCTCCTTCTTCTTTGTCAAAAATAGGTTCTTCTGGCTCATGTCCCAGATGGAAAAGAATACAGAAAGAGGCATCCGTAAAAAAAATAGGAAGATTGTCGTGTTCGCCAGGATAGGTCATTTGATATTTATTTTGGAGAATATATCCTATAAGGTGACCAAGAGCTATATTTTGTTTTTGGCGAGTGGTAGGGAGACGAACGAAGGTCATATGGCGAATGTAGTCAATAATCAGATCGGCCTCGTCGAATTTTGTGTTGGTCATGATAAGGTAGGCAGTGATAGATAGGGACGGGGTCATGTTGACACGGTCACCACCTTTGGGTATTATGGAGGTGCGAAGGACATGTTGAATTATGTGCGTATTTCTATTTAGTGATGAAATGAGAGGTCGGTGTTGATAGAATGCGGCGTTCCTAAGGACCCTATTAACATCACTCCAATCAAGGTCATTTGTAAGAAAAGAACGAACCATAGGCCTTTCAATAGATAGCCCAATGTATTTGGCGATGTCAGCTTTGGTTATTTCAACATTTTGACAACAAAAGAAAGAGTGGAAAGTGAGGTTATCGACGGTATAGGTTAGATTGGCTAGGAATTCTAGAAGAAGTTCAGAGTTGTACGGGAAGGCCAGGGTGAGAAGAAATTTGAGGGTGGTGGAAGTAAAGAGGTTCAATACCTCGAAGTTCAGAGCCTCCTGATTTAGCAGTCTGGATGGTGTGATTTTACAGGCTTTAAACTTATGGTATTCATCCTCGTTTTTGGTATTCAAGAATCAAGCGCTATGGCGGCGAGAGGAAGACGAGCTTCCCACTACCATATGACCTCTCTTGCTTGAACTAGACATCATGTAGAGGCTGAGTGAAAGGTAAGAAAGAATCAAGTGGAAGTGAGTGAAGCGAGTTCTGCCTTGCCAACTAATTTATAGAGTTTTTTCCATAATCATACAGTACGATAGGATATTGTACAGTACGATATAGCATTAACTATTCTGACAGATTGTATCAGGAAAAGGTGGTGAAAGCGTACAGATGATGTATATCGTACAGTACGGTCAGAGGAATATCGATCGTCCCGAGGGCGTCAGTACGACTTTTGACCAAAAGTATCGTACTGTACGAATAGTTGTATCGTATAGTATGAAAAAGCATATTGTACAGTACGATCGGAGTATCATACAATACGATGCTACAAGGTCAAATTCAGTGATTTTTGTGTAGTAAGTGTGAGATGATTAGGAGCAGCCTTAGAAGATTTTTTTTTTGCTTTTTGTTTTATGCAGTTATGTTTATGACATCTAATCTAGTCCTCAATGTGCTAAAGGTGTCAAATGCTAGAGGTTTTGTGAATATGTCAACCAATTGATCTCCTGTAGTGATGTGATGCAATTCTATATCTCCCTTAGCAACGTGATCTCTAATGAAGTGATGTCTAATGTCTATATGTTTTGTTCGAGAGTGCTGAATTGGGTTCTTAGAGATGCAAATTGCGCTTGTGTTGTCACACATAATTGAAATTGTTCCTACAGGTAGGCCAAGATCAAGAATTTATTATTTTAGCCATAGTACTTGTGCAACACAACTTCCTACTGCAATATATTCTGCCTCGGCTGTGGAAAGTGCTACTGAGTTTTGCTTCATACTGGACCAAGAAACTAATGATTGTCCTATGAATTGGCAGGTACTAGAGGTGCTTTTCCTATCTATTATACATCCTGCAAAGTCAGAATCTGAGTATCCTAAAATTTCAAAGGAAGTGTTGCGCCTAGGATACCAAATTTCTAAGTTTGGGGTGCCTAGTAGATATCTAAGAATTTTCTTGACATCAGTTAAGTGAGACTCTTTAGTATCAGCTTGAAAAAAGACACAGGGGCACACACTAAACATTATGTCTGATCTACTGGCAGTAAGGTAAAGAAGGGACCAATCATTCCTCTATATTTTTTCTGATCTACTGATTTTCTACTAGGATCTTTGCCTAATTGAATTGTTGAGCTCATTGGAGTGTTCATGGGTTTTGCACTATCCATTTCATATTTTTTCAAGATATCCTTAATGTACTCTATTTGGCTAAGAAAAGTTCCGTTATCCATTTATTTTACACTAAATCCAAGAAAGTAATTAAGTTCGCCCATCGTGCTCATTTCAAACTCATTACTCATTATTTTTGAAAATTCATCACATAACATTTTATCTGAAGATCCAAATAGAATGTGATCCACGTAAATATGAACAATAAAAATTTCTTCTTTGACCTTTTGTAAAATGAGTGTAGTATCTACACTACCCTTTTCAAATCCTCTATCCAATAGGAATGAGCTAAGTCTTTCGTACCATGCCCTAGGTACTTGCTTTAATCCATAAAGTTCCTTATTTAATTTGAATACATGGTTTGGAAATTGTGAACTTTCAAATCCAGGGGGTTGCTCAACATAGACATCTTCTTTAATTACCCCGTTCAGAAATGCACTCATTACATCCATTTGATATAACTTAAAGTTCTTGAAGCAAGCAAAAACTAAGAGGACTCTTATGGCTTCTAGTCTAGCAACAGGGGCAAAGGTTTCTTCAAAGTTTATTCCCTCAATTTGGTTGTACCCCTTAGCTACTAGTCTGGCTTTATTCCTTATTATTGTTCTCGAATCATTCACCTTATTCTTGAAGACCCATTTTGTTCCAACAACACTTTGTTCTTTAGGTCTCTTGACTAACTCCCAAACATCATTCCTGGTGAATTGGTTCAGCTCTTCTTGCATTGCTAGAATCCAAAATTCATCTCCTATGTCTTGATCTATATTTGTAGGTTCTATCATAGAGATGAATGCTGAATGACTAACCTCCTTCCTAAGTCCATGCCTAGTTCTTACACCTTCTAAAGGGTCTCCTAAAATTAACTCTTTAGGATGACTAGAAGAATATCTCCATTCTCTAGGCAAATCTTCCTGAGGTTCTACCCTTTCTCCTAAGGTCATAGTCTCTACTCCTTGAATTGCCTCTATTTCATCATCTTCAATTTTAGATTCAGAGGACTTATCTGATTCAACAAATGCTACATGGGTGGACTCTTCTACTACAGGGTTCTCTTGTTAAAGATTATATAGTCCTTACCTTCAGATGAGTAACCTAAGAAGACACCCTCATCATACTTGGGATTAAATTTTCCTAAGGGATGCTTACCATTATTCAAGATGAAGCACTTGCACCCAAAGACATGTAAGTGTGAAAGTTTTGGTGTCCTACTCTTAAGGAGTTCTTAAGGAGTTTTGTTCAGCTTAGATTTAATATTTACCCTTTTTAAAACATAGCACGCTGTGTTGACTGCTTCTGCCCAAAAGTATATAGGAAGGGTGTACTCTACAAATATTGCCCTAGCAGCTTCTACCAAGGTTCTATTCTTCCTTTATGTTATACCATTTTGCTGAGGTGTTCTAGGGGCTGAGAAATTGTTTTCTATTCCTAGCTCTTCACAGAATGACTCAAATCTATCATTTTGAAATTCTCCACTATGATCGCTATGAATTGTTGAGATTTCACAACCTAATTTTCGTTGAATCCATGTGGAGAAAACCTTAAATTCTTCAAAAGACTCATTTTTATGTGCTAAGAATCTTACCCAAGTGAATCTAGTGAAGTCATCTACAATCACAAATCCATAATTTTTCTCACCTAGGCTGGTTGTACTAACGCGTCCAAATAGGTCCATGTGTAGGATTTCTAGTGGCCTAGCGGTGATCACATCTCTAATTGAATGAAAAGATGATTTGACTTGTTTTCCTAGTTGGCAAGCATCACATAAATGATCCTTTGTGAAATCTAACTTAGGTACGCCTCTAACTAAGTTTTTCTGAGTGATGTTTCTAAGAGTTTTCATACTAGCATGGCAGCAATAAATTAAATATTGTAAAATAAAATGCACGCAGCAATAAAAAACAATAAGCAAAAAGCACACCGAGATTTTTATAGTGGTCCGGTCAAACCATGACCTACGTCCACTCCACGGAGTCCTCCGCTCAGGGTATTTCACTACAAGCAATAGCTCTCCTTTTGCCCCCCTTGGCAAGGCAGAGAAGCCATTATAATTCTCCCTTTTACCAACCCGGCGTGGCGGAGTGCCAAACTCTATTTTCACCCTCTTGGCGATGGCAGAGAACCTTCTAATTTTTCTCCCTCCTGGAGTAGGCAGAGTACCTCGACCACGAATGTAGAAGAGCCTTTCCCCTTGGAGATCCTCCCACAAATTCTTCTAGGGCCACAGGAGGAACAAGATGCAGCAAGTTCGGAGCAACCGTGTGATCTCCCTCACAACGCTCACCTTCTCCTCCCTCTCTCAAACCCTAAAGAACTTCTCAAGAGCTCTCTCCCTCGGAATCCCTCTCTAACCACGTTCTCCTCTATCTGATTCATACCCTCAAAATATGACAAGTTTTACACATAAAAACGGGCTCCAAAATCCCTGAGATTTCAAAAGTAGTCGTTACTATCGTACAGTACGGTTAATAATCATACAGTACGATATGTGTAAACAGACTTCATCCTGGTACAAAGTGGTATGAACAGTTCAAAAACATTCATACAGTATGATATTAAATCGTACGGTATGATCCACAACAATTCTGTTCGTAGAGTACGATAGTCAGGACGATCAAACATCAACTTTATTCATCGTATGGTACGATGGACATCGTACAGTACGATGAGACAAAAATAAGAGATCGTCCAAGATGATATCCGGGACGATTATAATTCGTCTCTGTTCATCATATTATATGAATGGGTTCATACAATATGATGTTCAAATTATAATTAAGCTTGGATTTCTTGCACTAATCATGGGTTAAATTAAGTAAGTATTTAAAGTAAATCGTACAGTACGAACGTGTTCGTACAGTACGAACGGAGTAAAATAACTTACTTAAGTTAAAATGACGGTACGATCTATTCACAGAATCATCCTACAAAGCTCTGATCGTACGGTACAAAATAACATCGTACAGTACGATCTACAAAGAATGAAAAACTCTAAATTTTTCATTTAAAAACACTCTCCCCCTGTGTGTGTGCATGGTTTCTCATACTTTTATGCATTTTGTGGCCAGACTCAAGAAAGTAAAAATAAAATAAATACCAAAATACATTGTCAGACTCATACTCCTAATCTACCCATTCTTGAGTCTTCCTATCATCCTGAGTAGCTTTTGATCTTCCTGAAATGTTTGTACTCACGGACAACAGCAAATAAAATAATATTCAATGAATAGATAATTCAAACGACAATATTTGTCATCATCAAAATCTCAAACTCGGGGTCATGGGTTGTAACAGGGAGCTCTATACAATTATTGCTTTTCTGAGTCCTTATGTATTTTGTTATTTCCATTATGTTATAGGTTTATTTTATTAAGCAGCTTTTTTGCTGATAAGGTTTTGATGTCTGTTGCCGGTTTATTGTGGTTGCAGACTTTTTTACTTACTGTAATTCCTTCTTTTTTGAATGAAATGGTCTAAGGCCCCAAATTTCAAAAAAAAAAAAAAAAAAAAGAATTTTGACTAGAGCAGGTAATGATTTTACACTTTTTCATTAATTTTTTTATTTTATTATATTACAAAGATCAACAGAGAGGACGGGCTTATCTGTTATAACCTAAATTTTCAAATGGATCTTATCCATATGTTTAGTTGATATAATAAATTAATAATGATATATTTCTTATATATTGAAATGATCAATTCTTATGTATTAATCTTTTGTTATAGAGTAATGGTAATTCATAGAAAATGATTTGTTTATTGAGATACTTTAATTTCTTAATTTCATTTGAGCATTAATACATGCTAATTGTGGAACTACTGAACAGTCTTTTGACTTTTTCCTTGGTTAATTATGTAAGCACTTACTTATGTTGTAATCGAACAAAGAAATCTATACTTTCTTTTTAAAAATATTTTGCCTTCATTTTTTTTATCAAAGTTAAAATATTTTATTTTTCACTAATATAATTAACAATTAGAATTACTTATAGGGATAAAATTAATTATTTTATTTTTTACTACAAAAATTATAAACAAAATTTTAGTAATATAAAATTCTATATTTAAACTTTTGTTCACATGCACATGGAATAAAAAAATTTATTTGAAATCTTGGCTACAATTTATTCTTTTAGAAAAATATCTGAAATATTTTATGTTATAATATTGCTTCAGATTTCCATTTATTTGATGAACTACATTTTTGTGAATTCCACTAAGTGCCATAACAATTTCTATTCACAATTAGCCTTTTCTCTCATAAATATGCACTTTTGTTTTAAGTTATATTTTCATTCAGAAGATTTTGTTGATAAAGTAACCCACACAGAGTTTATAAACAAGAAATAGAAATTGTTGTGGAAAAAAATGACTATCAAGATTTAATGTGGAAAGAATTTTTAATCTAAAAAAGACCGTAGAGCCACACAAAATAAGGAAATTCACTATAAATATTGGGAGAATTTGTGCACATGTCTTTCTTTTACGCTCTCTCCTCATCACTTTTTATTCATTCCATTGTTCTCTACACATAATAGATAAATAGACAAACATTAATTTAACCAAGGACACAATTGTTGCAACATTGTGGCACTAGGTTTTGAGTTCAATGACACTCAATTCTTTGAATTTAATCTAGAGTGTTTTGGCACTCCGTTCTATCTATCTCCTATTTGACTATACAGTGTCGCATTGTTGTACAAAAAAAAGGTTAAAAAAAACTAGAACCTAAGCACATTGAGGACCCGTGCAACCCCTCAGTAAGCTCAACCAACATAATTGAGGACCCATACGGTAATACAATTTTATTGATTGACATAACTAGATTCTGCACAAAGCTAATAAATTGTTATATTTGTGAGTTAAATTTTTCTATTTAGTAAATTAAATTACCCATTTTGTAAAACATCAAATTATTTGTTGTAAAATTCTCTAATTAACTAATAATTATCTTATTCCCTAGACTAAATTCTCACTTAGAATACTATCCAAAATTTGTTTGTACTTTTATTTTCTTTAAAAAGTAACAAGTTATGTCGTGGGAAAGTTGCAAGCATATTTTAACTTTTCAACACTCTTCATTAGCTATAAGCCAAATCTAACGGTCGATACAAAAAATTGATAGGGATGCAGTTAATTTATAACATCATATCTAAGTACAACTTAAGAAAAAAAAATGATCAATTTAGTAATATAAGATCTAGCTCAAATAATAGACATTTGTTACCTTCTTTATATGTCAAAACCCTTATTTGATCTCTTCTTCCGCAACCTAACCTTCCCTTAAACCAATGATTTACATATTAAACTAAATTACTAATAACCTAATTATGCATAATAATCCACCTCCTTAAAGCTGCACCTCCACTTGGTTTACTCCTCCAAACTATCCAAAGTAGAGCTTCAAACTTCTATTCTCATGGAAACATCTTTTGTACTCTCCTATTATATTCCTTTCAACCGCTTCTTCTTTTTTCTTTTAATAGAGAGGAATTTTCTAGTATCAGCATGAGAGCTTACCGGAGAACACAAAGTCATTCATGTAAAGTCTTTATTATCGAGCAGCTCCTACTCCATGTTTGATAAAAGTTTGCGAACAATTTCAATAATTTCTTAAAACCTTTTGGAGACTTTTTTATTATAAATTAATTATAATAAAAATAAATCATGCATCAATTAAGCTCATTTGTAAGATATCAAAAGCTTAAACAAGTTACAAATGAAAAATAAAAGTTAATGCATACATTAATTAGTTGTTCCAATTTTTAGACAACCTTGCATGAGCCCTTCCTTGCTTAAAGTGGTCCACAGGCAAGGTCTGTGCTCATACCAGGCTCTTTAGAAGAAGCTATCGCTTATGGAGATCCTTCAATAGGACCAATCCCATGTTGACTACATCCATCACCTGACCGCCCACGCCAACACATTCCTCAACCCTATTAGCGACACTCTTTTTCTTGGAGTTCTCGCAAGCATCGGTCATGCTCTTGTTATGAATGTCTATATAGTCAACAGAGGCCAAAACACCCATACCAAGTACTTCTAATTTATGTTAGACACGAGTAGCGATCTCAATTAGACCCAATATGTCCCGTACGTTAACTGTTATACATAAAAAGACCCATTTTATGACTCCAACTATTATACCCAACTCAATTGATTTGGTTTGTCCTCTACCTCTAGCTATCTCTATTAGGAAGAATATGTTAACTATTCTTATTCAAACAACTCCATCAATAAAACGCCTTGACATTACCCTATGATACCATACACAACTTCCACTACAGCTGTGGATATAACAATATTGATAATTTCAGATGAGTAGATGGGTTATTAGACCTCAATCGGGAGTCTATTTTAATTATTTTTTAGATAGCTCAATTATTTGATAATATATTTTCATATTATCTACCATCAGGGTCTAGTGTAAATGGATATCTCAAACTAGGTAGCTCTCTCCTTAGTGTGAACTATCTAACGATGCTTACCAACCTAAACCTGCCTTCCTACTACTTCCTAAATCTCATTTCCATTTCTATTAGCGGTACAAGGCTTGACTTTTCACTTACTGCAACTGTGTTGGACTCCGGCATAACATTTATCCACCTTCCATGCACTGTATACTGTGCTCTCAACAGCATTTTCGAAAAAGAAATGACCAATTACACTACAACGCCACCATTTTTCAATCTCGACACATACTATGACCTCACAAACTAACCAATGGGGGATGTTTTGGCTATTTCATTTATTTATGATGGTGAAGAGACAACTTACTTAGATGGCACAAGGATACTTTATATGGCCAAAGTATCTCAAACATGCTTAGCCTTTGCTTAAAATAATGATGATAGTGAGGTTGTAATCATTGCTAATTTGCAAGAACACTTCTTCAATATAATCTATGATGTGGGGAACTTAAAAATAAGCTTTGGGAGTAATGGTTGTAGCTAGTGATAGACCGATCAAGTTGATTGGGTTAAATATAATGTATTGATGTAGCTAGATCAAATAGGTTTCAACATATTTGTTATAAAATTGGGGTGTGTGGGACAATAAATGTACTTATGAAAAAAATTTCAAATTTATCCAAATTTTATGAAATAATTAAATATCAAAGGAAAGTAACTTTATATGAGTTGATGAAAACTATTAAGAAGATGTGCTTAATTTCTTTATAAATAAGAGGGAATGATAACATTAAATGTTGGAGGTTAGAATTTTGATTATCAGAGATTATCTTTGTTGGAAGAAGAGCTTATTCTTAAAAAGAATGAAGACTGCTTATTGTTATTATTTTTTTTCTGTGTTAGACCCTTACAAAGTAAAATCATCACATATTTTCTTTAACTTGACCCCTTCTAGTTCCCATTTTGGCTTCAATTTCTTTTTTATTTTGTTCTGTAAATGGAAACATTTAAGGCTTGTGAGTTTTTCCAACATGTTTTGTCATACAACTTAACACCTTAAAGTTTTGATGCAACCAATCCCATATTCCTTAAATATGGGGACATTTAGGATAATTTAGTCAAATTCACATACCGATCACTTACATAACATTATAACACAAGTCCTTTTTTTTTTTGGAAAAACCACGGAGGGGCCTATGCGTTAATATAAACTAAGGATTACAAGGTCCTTAAAAGGGAATTCAAGCTCTCTACTACTTCTGAGAGCTACAAAAATAAAAGGAAAAAGAAAAAACCTATGAGCTCGAATTCCCTACTAAGCAAAAGAACACAAAAACCTAGGTACATTCTACGGTGCACATGGATGAGCACCCAAAAAACCATAAAGGTGCAAAAAAGATTAACCGTCTCCTTAGACCAGCAACTTCGTTCAAGAATACGATCACCTTAAAGGAAAAAGCTCGCCAAAACAAAGTAATAGACGAAAACATAGAAAATGCAATGAAAATAGCAAAAATACTGGTTATCACAGTAATGTATATCACAAATACCACCATTATTAATACAAACCTTCCAAAAATCATATTGTCTAATGATCTCACAGATGTTAAACCAATTATAATTAATAAGGAGAACATGCCAAAAAGAATTTTAGAATTCCAGGAACCAAATAAGAAATCCCAACCCGCAATATAAGGTAGACAATAACCAAAGTGTAAAATCCAAGCACCTGAAACAACACAACAGACATCCAAAAGAATACAGAAAGTCTAAGCAGCAGGAAGAGTTACCAGGTAAAAACAACGTCACGGAATCCAGCACCCTGTGAAAAGCCAGCAAACCAGGCATGTTACAGAAAATTCCCACCAAACCAGTAGGATTCAACCACAACACCCTCAACAATCAGATAGAAATACTTAACCATAAAATAAGAGCTTGGTAGCCCCTCCAGAAAAATTGAGCCCACACAGAAATAACAGCAGCCCCTCAACAACAACATTAACCTTAAACCATAACCACCCAAGCATACTAAATCCAACAAAAAAACTCACTTTTTATCCAAGTAAACTAGGCCCCTAACTGGAATAGGCAAGTTAGATAAGCAAAACTCCTGCATAGAGTTAAGAGCCCAACCACAGCTAGCTAAAGCCTTAGCACAAGCATTTCCATTTCCTTCAATAGTCAAAAAGGAAACATTAAGCCTGCTCATCAGCAACTGAATATCCCTCCTTATGTAAAATAGATTTGAAGAGCATAAATTACTATTACTCAAAATAGAAGACTGGATTTGATAAGAAGAGGAAACTTCCACCATAATATTAATATAATCTAGTGAGAAACACAACCTTAAACCATAGAGGATATCAAAAGAAATAGCAATAGTAATATCACCATTGTAAATAGGACCCGCAAAACCAAGAAAAAAATTGCACTTAGAATCCTTGATGAGACCACCACAGCCAACCTTATAATTGTTGAAAGAAACATCAAATTTAATTTAAAAGAATTGTCAGGAGGAGTAAGCCAACAAATACTTCTCAAAATCTTGTGATTGTTATCCACATTAAGATTAATCCTAAAATCAAAAGTAGCACTATGATACATATTGAAATTCTTAGCCTTGATAAGCTTAGCTTAAAAAAGATCTCTAATCTTATCTTTCACCTTTTGAATAATCCGATGAGGATTCATAACCTCAGCATTATAACACAAATTATTCCTCTCCAACCATAAGTACCAAAGGATAGGAGAAGAAATAACATTCCAGATATTCCCTTTGGAATAAACAAACAAACACTTCAATAAAGCATAAATGGAAAAATTGGCATTAAAGAAGTTTAACTTTAAAATATCCTCAAAATGAGTCCAAGCATTAACAGCACAAGGGCCTGAGGAAAAAACATTATGCATGTTCTCCAAGTGATAACAACATTGGCATTTAGAAGGAAGAATGAATCCACATTTTTTCAAATTATCATCTGTAGGAATGAAATTATATAAAAGTCTCCAAACAAAAATAGAAACCATAGTAGGAATACTTTGATGCCATAACATTTTGAAAATAATAGAAGCTTCTTTCGTAGTTCTAAAGGAATGCCAGTCATCTTTTAAATAAAATTTACCATCTCTATTTAAAGAACACATCTAAAAATCAAGAGTATTCATATTATGTGGGAGATGAAGAATTTGTTGAACAATAAAACTAGGCAAAATAGAAGACAGTTTATCCAAATCCCAACTGTGATCCTTGTAAAAGTTATTAACCATCACACAAGCATTGGAAGAAGTATTAAGCATATAATTAATGGACTTACCATTCAACCAACGATCCAGCCAAAAGGAAATATTACCACTACCAAGACCCCAACAGATAATCGGCTGAACCACCAATTTAACTTTGCAAAGACGCTTCCAAACTTTAGAGTTACCTTTATTAAAACAACAAATGGTGGGGTGTTTCTTCCCACAATACTTTCACATTCATAAATTTAGCCCAGAGGCTCACATTAGCTCTAAAATTATACCACAACTTAAAAGAGAAAGACATAGCCAAATTCTTGAAAGAATTATAGCCCAGAGCCCCTTCAACCAAAGTACCACAACATTTATTCCAAGCCTGCCAGTGTATTTTAGAACTATTACTAGTCCCTTTCTAGAAGAATTTATTAATTATTTTCTCAAGCCTATGACACATAGCCTGAGTAGGCAATAAAGTTTGAAAACTATAAACATGGATAGAGCAAAGAACACTTTTAATAAGGGTTAATCTACCACAAAAACTAAGAAAGTTAGAATCCTAAGATAAAAGCTTGTTATGCACAACTGATATTAAATCACAAAAAAGAAACGATTTTTTCCTACCCTTACAAAGAGGGACACCAAGATACTTTAAAGGTAAACCAACATGACTAAAACCACTCAAGTTTTAAATGACCAAAATACGATCCAAAGAAACTTTCTTAGTAGGAATGAAACCACATTTGTTTTGATTAAGGGCCAAACCACTCTCCAATTCAAAATGTTTAAAAAACCTTAACAACTTACTAATTCTATTTAAAGAGGCATTAGTAAAAATAATAAAACCATATGCAAAGCATAATGAGATATATGAATGCCACCCAAAGTTTTAAAATACAAATTGGGATGCTTTTCAAAGAGATCAGCAAGACCTCTTGAAATGTAATAAGTCACAATGATAAAAATGTCCGAGAAATAGGATCACCCTGTCTCAGACCATGAGAATCCATAAAGAAACCATGAGATTTACCAGTGACAATTATAGAGAAATAAGGACATTCAATAAAAAGCTTAATGAGATTAATAAACTTAGAATCAAAACCAAATAACCTCATAATATCATAAAGAAAAGACCAAGCAATATTATCATATGCATTAGCAATATAAAGTTATAAGATCATATTCCCACCTCTCACTTTAGCATCCGAATCATGACAAAACTCCTAAGCCAAAAGAATGTTATCCGCAATGGCTCTACCTTTAACAAAACCCATTTGGAAAGGAGAAATCAAATTAGTCAAGAAAGTAGATAAACGATTCATTAAAATTTTAGATATCAACTTATAAAAAAGGTTCAAAGACTAATCAGATGAAAGTTATTCCAAGTAGAAGCAAAATTATTTTTAGGAATAAGTACTATATAAGTAGCAGTGAAAAATTTAGGGATGACATTACCATAAAAAAATCAAGCATAGCAGAAAATAAATCATTACCAATGATATCCCAAGTATTATGAAAAAAAAAAAATAGAAGTAAAGATATCCGGCCCAGCCACGGACTCCAAATTTATGCTAAAAAATAGTGTCCGTATCCTCCACCAACAAAGGTAGTTTAAACAAGAACACATTGTTCTCATGAGAAATAAGAGACATAATAAGAGTAGGATTTTGAATAGTTAAAGGATTGAAATTTTTCTTGAGATGCTCATGAAAATGAAGAATAGCTAAGTTAGCAATTTCAGTGTCATCTTCAATATAAGAACCATCAGCAAGCTGAATTTTATGAATACAATTAATATTACATTTCCTTGTAACTAACACATGAAAATACTTAGTATTGTTGTCCAATTTAGCAAGATGTTTAAGAGCCACCTTCTGCTTCCAAAACATTTTCTCTTGAGCTTGTAAATTATTAATATAATTTTTAGGTTCCCTTAAAAGACAAAAGTTAACCTCAGAAGGGAATAATTGGCATTGAGATTCCTGAGAATCAACTTTATCCTCTACAATTAAAATATTAGAAAAAAAATTTTTAAAAGCATTATGATTCCACTAGTTCAAAACAAACTGAAGTCTTTTCAATTTAAACCACATTCTATGCATACCATAAATAGTGTTATCCAGATGTAAAGGGGCAGACCAGATTTCCTTAACCACATTCATTAAAGTCTCATGAAGTAACCACATATTCTGAAACCTAAATTGAGAAGGCACATCTCTCAATCTAGGCTTAATTTTAATGAGAAGCGGAGAATGATCCGAGAGGGTCCTGCTCAGATGTTCCACATAAGTAGAATCAAAAGAATGTAACTAAAAATCATTAAATAAAGCACAATCAAGTCTTTGCCATAAATGCCCACGATGCCAAGTAAATTTATCAACAGAAAAACCAATATTAATAAGATTGGTATCCATGATCATGTTATTTAAATCATTCGTAGATTGAAAAAGAGGGATGGAGCCCTCTAAATGCTCAGACAGGAAAGCAATGATATTAAAATCTTCTCCAACGATCCAAGGAAGAGAACAAATAAGTTGAAACTGACAAATTTGGTCCCATAAAAATTTTCTAACAAATCTAGAAGAAGCATCATAAATAAATGAAGAACAACATTATAAATTGGAACTCTCAATATTGCAATCAATAACTTGATTAAAATCACAAATCATGTCAACCTTAACAAAAGCTTTCCAAAGAACCCAAATTTTATTCAAAAAAATAGATAAAGCATGCTTAAAACCAAAAATTTTAGCAGTACTGAATAACTTATCAGAAGATATAAGATGCTCAAGCAGAATAATAAGAGAAACATTATGGATGTAACATAAGTTTTTAACTCTAAGTCTAGAAGAGGGGCAACCAATACCCAAAACATTCCAAATAATAGCATTACACATTAAAAAAAAAAAAAAAAATTCAAAGTGAAAGAATGGGTGTTTCTAGGAGTTTGTATAACAATAGCTTTAGGTTTCCTACCTCTCATTCCTTGTCTCTAAGTAAAACCCATATCATTATCATCTATAGCATAACATTTAGCCAACATATCCATATCCTCATTATCAATAAAAGCATCACTATTGTAATAAGTATTCAAAGGAAAAATACTTTCATTATCCATGCCTGAGTGCCTCTTAGAATGTTGCATTTCTCTTTCCTCATAAAAACATCACTTACTATATAAGTTTCCTTGTGAATCTCAACTTCACTAATCTTTTCCTCCATTATTTGGGATAACACATGATTAGTAGATACATATTGTGAAATCTCAACCACCCCCACCATATTGTTAATCAACTCATTCTCCATATGAGTTTCATTGAGAAATAACACATCCTCCCTTGGAGAAGCATCACTATTAGGAATAACCTACATATTTTGGTCAGTCACATTAACAGGATCAATATGAAAAGAAGATGAAGAGTTGAGAAGAAATTCCATTCCCTTTACCACCTCCTCCAAAGAAAGAGGGTTCGGTTCCACCAAATTAAGAGGCAATTCTAAAACATTAGAGATATTCTCAATCCCTTGATAATCATTAACCTCTTTATTAACATGATTAGGTATAGTAGAAGTTAAAACATCATTGGACAGATTTGTAGTATCCTTTTGCTTCCTGAGATGAGGATGTAATTTATAACATACAAATACACCATGCCCATGCATCTTACAATGAGTACAAAAAATTGGTAAATTTTCTCATTCAACTCTTTCAAAATAGCCATTTAGTTTTGATCCAATCGAAACCTCAGTCAGGTGTTTTTTAGATATATCAATCTCAAGTGGAATACGAGTTATAGATAGACTGGAGATGGCCGATGTAGCCTGGTAGGTTTGCAAGGGTTTTACAAAAATAGAAGCCAATCCAAATAAAATTTGTGAGTTAAAGAAATGTAAATGAAGGTTAGGAAAAGAAATCCAAACCGGGGTAATAGGTTACTCTTCTTGCACATAAAAATCTGGTGACCATTTAAGCAAACGCATTTGACAAACTTGTATGTAGTAAGCCCTTCAAGCAAAAATCTGACTATAGTCCAAATCATTACTCAGTTGGATCGAGATGTGTCTGGGATCCAGTAAATCGATCTGAAAAGTTCTAGAAAATTTGAGATTTAAGAAAAATTTTCGAATGATATCCAAATTTGGCCTCTTTAACATAAATTCCCCTACAAGAGTCGGAGCAAAAGGAGCACCAAGTAAGGACACCACTGAATCATCAAGCAACAATGCCGGGCGACCCTTGAAGGAGGAAAGCACAAAATGAAGTTTGTTTGTAGAAGACAAAGATCCAGATAAAACATCCTTTAAATAGTGAGTTTTGCCATTAGGGAGAGAAAGAGGAGGGATGGATGACGACTGCATCATCATATCCCCAAAAAACCACAAACCCTAGCACACCAAAACATGAAAACACAAAGAAGAGATGAAGATATAGGCAAAGAGAAAACCCGAACACACAAAAATCCCAATAATGAGAACTCAAGAAGAAAACAAGAAGAATCACATAAAGAAATAGGGAGAAAAACACAAAAATGACAGCAGAACCACGAAAGAGATAGCCGAAAACCAGAAGGAAACATCAATAAAACAAAATCACAAACTAAAACCAACCAGATCACCACTGAACGAAGGCGCGAGGTTGAACCCTAGAATCATCCCTGAATCACCTTGGATGGCAGAGCAAAATAGACATTGCAATTATAACACAAGACCTATATTTGATAGCCAAATCACCCTACAAATAGATTAATGAGTGTTGCGTAATGATCAATTATGTGATTTGCATTTTTTAGAATTTCAAAGAATTTTTTCTAAATATTATGCTTCCACACCAAAAAAATTCTTACTCCACCACAATCTGTATACATCATGTATGTTTTTTGTTAATCCATAACTATTTTAGAGTTCTCAAACCTATGATTATCTAAAAAAAATTTCTAATATCTATGCCAGGCTTTAGGGAGTGGGGCCAAAGCTGTGGACATTGAAGCCTTTTCAAAAGTATCTTAATAAAATTTTTAACTTCATCTGATCATTGATATAATTTGATATGTTCCAAACATATTATGCTTTTATAATAAAATAAAAGGGTGAATTAAGGTGAATTGAATGGACTAATGCACTTAATTAAAATAATTTTTAAGATTTTATATATCATATAATTTTAGCTAAATAAATAGAATTTTAGAAAAAAAATTAATTAAAAAAATTATATTTATGAAACCTCTAAAATTTTAGAATTTAAAATTATAAATAGCTATTGAAGTAATATTGATAAATTTTTTAACATAATTAATTTTTGTATCTGATTAAAAAAATTTACGACTCTACCACTTAAAAGAGAAACTCAATAACACCAACAAGCTCTATATGATGTTGATTCAGAGCAGTTTTATGATACTATGGCAATAATTTTATTCTTTGATGGACATCTACTCATCGATGATAACTAGGATTAGGATCGTACCGTTGAAACCTTCTTTGAGTACATGGAGGTTTAATAAGACAAAAAAGTGAAGTATGTTGCTTGTATGTTGAGAGAAGGTTCTAATGCTTGGTTGGCACAATTATTGCAAATGAGATACTTAAGGGGAAATGATGGATTCGGAGTTGGTATAAGATGAAATAGAATTTAAGTGCTCATTTCCTTCCAACTGATTTTGAACAAATATTTTACACGAAATATTAGCATTACATGAAAGGGCTCATTTTGAAAGTGAATATACAAAAGAATTCTATTCATTGAGTGCATGGTACAATCTAAATGAATCATATATTCAAATCATTGCATGATATATTAGCAGCTTAAATGACATCTTATACAATAAATTAGAATTGAGCTCGGTGTGGTCATTTTCTCAGGTTTGGTAATTTCGTGTTGTAAGCAAAAATGAAATTTAGTGGACAATCAAAATATCACTCAACTCATCTCCAATTCATTGAATTAGATGTGGAAGCTAATAAATCCAATTACCACTGACTAATATTCCTTTAGCTCTGCCAAAACAAAATCAACCAATCATCCCAGCTGCGATTAATCAAGATAATAAATTGAACCAAATACTTGGAGTACTGAACTGTTAAGCACAATACGCTCATATGTTTTCAATGTTTCCAATCTGGCTATTAATTAAAAGATTGTATGAGTAGATAAAAGTTATAGTTGTTGGAGGTAAAGGAAAGTGAGGAATAAGCTAAATGAATTAGAAGATATATATATACTAATTATGTTTAAAGATTTATTAAACTATGGTTCCAACAATTATTTTTTTACCTGGAAAATATCATCTTCTAAGTGGCTTAAAATAAGTTTTGCTAGGTTCGATTTAGACATGCGTGAGACTGCTGATGGCTTAATTTCTTCTAAAATAATTGCTTGTACTGCTTCATAATCATCTTGAATGCTTTTCTAGGTCCTTATTATATTCTGACAGATTCTCCATCTATCTAAACTTTTAATTATTTATTTTGAATAATTCGTTATTAGTTGAAGCTCTTTTATTATATTTTTCTTTAAAAAAACTTCAAAATTATATTATAAAAAATGTAGAATTTCATAATTTTCATTAACGTTTAAAAAGCATATGTATCATTTTAAATGGGCCATAACACATTTAAAAGGAATTTTTGGTTGTCTAGAAAACACTACAAGAAAAATGTCTATTTCCAACAAAAATTTTGATGGGACATAACTCAGCAGAAATTGTGGTCGGATTACCAGAGGATTCGACGATGGAAATCTTTGAGGAATTTTTTGACGATCTTCTTGCAGAATTTTTGTCATAATTTTTCCAGCAAAATTTTATAGTTAAATGACATACATTTTAAGTTAGGCGTTAGTCCTTTCAAGCTTAATATCTGTCACACTTTTTCTGGTAGGATTGCCACTGGAATACTGTATGCTTACTTAAATCAGAGGCATTAGCAGGTGGAATTTTTTTTGGTAAAGTTGTGGCTAAAGTTTAGCCAGAGAGGGTCAAACATCATTATTTAGCACCCTTCCACATCTACTTAGGTGAATTTCCTATCCTACATCAATTCTCATCTGAAAACCCTCTCTCATTTACAACTCAATCTGACTACTTCCAATCAGCCATTCCAGATGATTTTACTCTGTCCAACATCCTCCCAAAGGCCACTCATCCTCTCTACTCGCCCTTCACTGATGCATGGTCTCTAATTTTTAAGAAAACTTTAACATATTTGAATGTTAATTTAGTTATAGGCATTTTTTTTTAAGAATGAATTTACATATACTTTACCAATTTATTAAAACCCTTCATCCAAATTCAAAGTTCAAAAGTACATTATACTATATTTAATTCTTTGATACTTTGCTAAATGTACATAGATGTTAGCAAATATATGAGAGTTGATATAAAGTTGCATCTATATGAATTAAACAAAAATTTTGAGTTGGTGGTAAAAATACTAGAATATCTATTTATTGAATTAGCTTTATCTCTAAAAAATACTTATAAAACACTAGAAACTTTGAAAAATTAAACATATTTGATGTTGATATGCTATTTGATACTTGAAGACATTTCAAATATTTTTATTTTTGTTTTGGTGCTTTCATTTTAGGCTTTAAAGGTGTATATTGCCTAATAATAACCACTCTCAATGTAACATTTCTTAAAGCTAAATGATCAGTTACTTTGCTTGAAGTTGTGGCCAAAGTTGCTAATACACATATAAATCCAATAACATTTATCATAATTAATTCAAAAATAGTCAATCATGGATGTAATTTATGATTAGATTAAGATAATTAATAATCTTAATAGAAAATTTCTTTTATTTCATATCGACAAAATCATGTAATATATGCCATACGTATAGTATTTCTAATTGACCATCACGGAGCTTATACTATTTACTTTTAATAAATATCATAACAAAGTATAAAACTAATAGCTAAAATGACAAATATCACTTGACCTCAAAAATTTAAAATAAGCTATCATGATATATGTTTTGTAAATCTAATATACTTTTTGGGAGAGTGGAAAGTTGATGGGAAGTTCTCTTTATGCTATTAAGTAATGTTTTTATGATTAGATGGAGAAAAATATTTGATCAATTCAATTGTTGGTCTTTTTTGCTCAAGTATGATATGGATATTAGGAATCACAACTAGAGAATGTTCAAAAATCAAAAGTTAACATACAGATGTAGAAAAATTAAATATTAAAAGTGCTGTATAAAATGAGGGGTAGTTTAGTGGAAAGCAGCTATCATCGATAAAGGAGAATGATGATACATATTTTGACTAGAATATAAATGTTTGTATTCTTATGTTGAGTTTTTATTGTATAATAATTGGAAGTTTAATGTAGAAGTTTTTGAACATTTGATTTTAATTTAATATTTAATTACATTAGCATTAATATTATTGTGTAATGCTGAAATGTCATTGTAAAAAAGTTGAAATTAACTATTTTGATTTACTTTTATTGTACAAATCTTATATTATATAGATTATAGGTAAGGTGTATTTTTTGTTGTGCTACATAATTCTGATGTATTTCTAGCCTAAAAACCATAAAAAATGATGATACAATGAGTTTGGTGATCTTCGTCTACCGAAAATTATCCTCAAGAATTATCGTCGGAATTTTAAAAATGGTGCCAAAATTTTTGCCTGCTAATTTCTGCCAGTAGGTCTCATTCAAATATTTAGTAGTTGGTAATCGAACAATTGAACCAATATTTTCAGCAAAATTATGATAGATAGCTCCAACATAAATTCAAGAGAAAAATTAGCAATAATTACCAACAAAATATTTGTTGGTAATTCATCTTAAAATGTAGTGTTTTGCTACCATGGTTAAGTCAAAAATTTGTCGGAACACCGCTAAAATTATTTGTAGCAGATATTTTCCATCGTTGGCCACTTTCTGAGACGCATTTTATTGGTAAAAAGAAATATGTTAGAAAGTTATTTTTCAGAACAGATTTAGGACATTTTCTAGTCATAAATAACCACGAGAAAATTGCATTTTTTGTAGTGACACATAATATGTTTTGAATGAATCTACATAGAAATTGCAATATATTAGGCTATCATCATCTACTATAAGAAATTTTGATAGCTCAACTACAAAAGCATGAACCAACCTCAAGAGACTACTTAGCATCTTCAACGGAGAAAATAGGGGACACCAATGGGTTGAGATCACCCTCCTCACTCACCTAAGTATTATCAACATCAACATCAACCTCTTAATTACACCCATTGAATACATTCATAAAAATATCTTCATCAGCATCCACAACATCAACAGCTCAGGTGATGTTAAGAACTTGAATGATGAAGGTTAATATACATAAGATCTTTTCTATCATTTCGAAAAACATTCATTAGAAAAATTTGTTACTTGAATGAAGAAATTGAACACATGATTCTTCAAAGATATTTTAGCTTGTACTTCCAAGACCAGTTTGAATATCCATCATAAGATCTAGGAATGAAGTCAATAGTGTTGGAAAACTATTATGAGATAATAACTATAGTTTATCATTTCTGTAGTTTTAGAAGAAACATAAAAAGATACTCAAATTATATTTGATTACTCTTAATTTGTGTTAATATGCTACACATATTAAGATTCTCTCATTAAGTTCGATGGAATAGAGGTTTCTCCTACTTATAACATAAATGTTCCAATCAACAAATGTAATTATGTTGATGTAACAAATGTTGATGTAACAACCCTCCTTGTTAATCTTCATATCTCTTAGGAAGATCAGTACCAAGCTTCATTCTCATAGGTATAATATATATATTGTTGACGGTCAATCTACATTAACTCTCACCATGATCACCCTGTTAGTCACATTATAGGAACCATTTCTACAGCAAATGACTAATTCTAGTTAGTGGATGCTAGGCAATCTACAATGCAATTTTCAATCATCTAGTGATCTCAATATTCTTAGAAATTATATTATTTTTACATTAAAGTTTAAACTCTCCCTATTAAAAGGTATATGAGAAATCATAGGAAATAAATCATTGGTCACTTCTATTTCCTACAATAGCCCTGATGAGCTATTCATGACCCTTTTGATGGCTCAAATAAAGACTAATCCTTGATTTGCTTACTCTAGGAAGTTTAGGAAATTCAAAAGTATTATCTATCATTCATAGATGTTTGACAATCAACCTCTTTTAAATTGAAAAACTAGAAATGGAACCACCTAATCAACCCCAATCATTTAGTTCAAATGATAACATACTGAAAACCTCACACAAATAATAATTTATGGGCCTATATTATGTAAGTAAAGAATTCATTTAAATCCCTATGCTTGCATCACCTATTAAATGGATTGTAAATCACTACATTCAATAATGTGACTTTAATAATAGTTTAATTTAGTTCCATCCACTCAACCAAGCAATGCAACCACCTTATGGAAGAAAGTAAACATTCTAGTCTTCCACGAATTTAAAGAGCAATTCATATTTTATTTAGTTGTGATATATTTCTTTTTTAAATAGATAAAAGCAATCTTTTCCAATTA
This sequence comes from Dendrobium catenatum, assembly GCF_001605985.2. Taxonomy (NCBI): domain Eukaryota; kingdom Viridiplantae; phylum Streptophyta; class Magnoliopsida; order Asparagales; family Orchidaceae; genus Dendrobium; species Dendrobium catenatum. The sequence continues at coordinate 390,041 of NW_021319082.1, read as the reverse complement.
TATTAGTTTCTCTATTTAAAATTTTTTAGAAAATGGACCCTAAGATAGTATAAAGTCTGGCAAAAGTTTTAAATAAAAAAGTTTTGATAAGAAGTTAAAATTATAGAAATCACTAGAGGGCATAAAAATGGGCCAAAGTCTTCCCATCTAAAAGATCTGAAAGAGCATGTTGATTTGGAATCCCTTATGGAAACCTTTTTAGGTAAGATCCGTACTAGGGGCCATGTCAATATGTCACACGACCCATAAATCCAACTTGAATTTGACCCCAAAATTTTTGGCTCAAGTTGACCCAAACATAAATCAGTTCAGGTTTGGGTTATAAATTTTGACTTTTCTCTAAAACTTGGTCGGGTTTGGGTTGATACTGAACCTGAAACCAACCCGAATTGACCCAAAAGTATTATGTGACTGATTGCATCTCCTCGGCGTTGTTAGCATCTTCCTATTCTAATGTGACTGACTTTATTTATATGTTACCAGGTGCCAACCTACTCTATAAGTGTTATCCATTCCATATGCCTCCATATCCTATAATATTGGCATCATCCATCCTTGTCCAACCTCATCCATGCATTATCTTTGACTTTTGGTGTAACGATAACTTACAGTGTAACATATTTGAAGATGTGAATGTCCAGTCAGTGTGTCGATGTGACCATAATGTCTGGCATGATGAAGATGATGAAGATGTTCTAGCGTGATGATGACATTCAGTCTATATGTCAATGAGGCAAATATGCACGAGGAATTAAAGCCCCGAATACGTGTGAACCATAACCTATATAAGTTGGGTTTGGGTTGACCAAGACCATAAGCAAGTCATGTTCCAGTCTTATTAAAAAGTTTCATGTAAGATTTAGGTTCGTTCTCAAACCCAACCATAAATTGGCTTTTGACAGCCCTAGTATGCATATCACATGAGAAAAAAGGTAATTAATGTAATAAATAAAGTATATACTAGCTAATTCCATATATAAATTTATTAATGATACTCTATTTAATCTAGGGGTTATATCTCTCGAGGGCAATCACAATGATTTTTGATATTCCATCATTAGACTCTTAAGAATAGTTTGGAGATCATACCATTATTTCAACAACCCTGATAATTCAATATGTGTTATACATGTTGACCTGGTGTATTAGTTTTTTGAAGAAATATATCATCAATCAATTCACTTCATTGGCATTATGAGTGATGGTGAGTATAATAAAGAGGACCACCACATATTTCCCACCTTTGTTAGATTATTTTTCTACAAGACATACAAATAAGTGTGATTAACTTTAAATAGAAGATGAAATTTTCTCAGTTCACCTTAGAATTTAAAGATGTTTTGGGAAAGGCCCTAACACATATTTCATATTAAATCTAAAATAATTATGAATAGTAAGGAAAAAAATAACAAAACCTTTTAGATATAATCTACCTTAAATACCTTTTTCCAAGAAAAGTAGTGAGAGAGAGAGTCCCAATTTTTAGAGAGAGAGAGTCCCATTTTGTAGAGAGAGAAAATTCAAAAAGTTTGATTTTTTTTTATTGGCGGCAAAGCCTGCGGAGATGACCGGCTTGGCGGAGGCTACTTCAGGTGGTCGGTCGGTGGCATACAGAAATTTGGATAGATCTTTGATGATGCCACAATCGTCAAAATCGAAGTTGGTAAATAATTGACGGCCTCTCAATGGTCCGTTGGTGATCAAATAAAGTTGCTCTGATCGTATGAAATTTTCTTCACCAGTTGTCGGCAAGGAGAAGCAGATGATTATGGATTCAATTGTGGTAACTCCTTCATCAAATCTGAAGGGCATTTCAAATGATTTTGAAGCTTCATCTTCTGGTATGAAGATATTTGTAAATAGATTTGGCAATAATGGTAATTCTGAGAAAATAGATCCTGTAGTACATGAGAAAGGAGATAGCATCACAGATGCTTGTGAAATTGTTCAAACATAGAATAAAGAGTTGAACTATTCTCCTATTAAGAACATTAATAATTCTTGGATTAAATGTTCTCATATCCCGGTGAACATTCCAATGGAATAATCCTTTTTGTCTGAGGATGGCAAGGCAGTCAAACTATTTCAACCAAAGATGGTAGAGAATTTTGAGAAACTTCAAAATTCAATTGTGGTTAAAGACTTTGGAAGAGCTATTTCAGTTCAAATTATAGCAGCAGAATTGAGACGTCAACGGTCTCAAATCGAAAAGTTCCATCTTACTATACTTGGTTCAGGTTGGATGTTATGCTCCTTCTTCTCACGTGAAGCTATGGAGAAAGTTATTACAGGTGGACCATAGTTTATAAATGGTCATATTATTGGGCTAGACAAATGGAGTCCTAAATTTGATTCAAATTCCCTTAAAGGCCTAACTTCGCCAGTATGGGTAAGATTTCCAATTCTTCCATTGTTTTGTTGGGATGAGATCAATGTTGCAAGGATTGCATCATTGATTGGATCTACTTTGCTTATTGATGGTGATATGTTCCAATGGGGAAGGAGGGAGTTTGCAAGAGTATGTGTTCGTTTAGAACTTGATAAAAAATTGCCAATGAGTGTTTGGGTGGATGGATTAGAAGGTCGTTTCTTTCAAAAGATTGAGTATGAAAAGATCTCAACCTTTTGTTACAATTGTGGAAAAATTGGGCATCTAAGAAATATGTGTATGGAGGAAGAAAGCTCAAAATTCGGTGGTCCTGTTCCAGCTGTCAAAGAAAGGGCTGAAGAAGTATTGAATGCTCCTAAGGAAGACAAGTATGGACATTGGGCCCATGTCAATTATAAAAGAAATAGAAGATTGAAAGATACTTATCAGAAGAAGGAAGTGGAGAATAAAGAAGTTGGTAAATCTCCTGAAGATCAAATTTAAACTTAAGTTTCAAGTGAGACACAACTTGAAGGTTGCATTACAGATGACTCTATAAAGAACAAGCAAGCAGAAGTTGGTGAAAATACTTCTATTAAAGTTGGAGTAGCTGTGAATGATTCTATCTCTTTTCCTGGGTAACTCTTGTTCAAGAAAATATGTTTAAATTGTTGGAAGAAATAGAGGTTGAAGATTCTTTGTTAGAGAAAGCAGCACTGGATATTCATATTGATCCTGAAATGGAAGATGGTGAATTCTGTAAAATTGAAGAAACTAGTAAGTTTGAGATGAGGGATCCTGTGCCCAAGGAAGGGTTTAGTGATGTTAATTCTATAGAATGCCGTAATTCAAGCTTGGGTAATGCAATTCCTGTATCTCAAAAACCAAAACTATTGAAAGAACTCAAGCACTTGGGGCCCTTGAGTACTTCATCCAGATCCAAAAAAAAAAAAAAAAAGATGGTAATGCTAAAGGTAAGTGTGGGGGTCCTTCCCCCCTTTATCCAAATGACTTCATTAGCATTCTGGAATTGTAGGGGGACAAATAAGAGGGAAGCCTCCCATTATTTAAAGGAGTTTGTGAAGGAGTGGAATGTTTTCTTTGTTGGAGTGGTTGAAACCAAAATCTCTTCCTTGGAGAGATTTGAAGTGAAAAAGTTGTTGGGTAATGAATGGGACCTTTTTATGTTTCCTTCAGAAGGTGCTTCTGGAGGTATTATTGTTTTATGGAAAACTAATACGGTTAAGTTTTCTTTACTTAATGCTTCATACTAATGTGTTATTGGGGAGTTAAGAATTCATAACAAAGGCAAGTGGATTGTGTCTATAGTATATGGAAACAAAAATCTTTTTTTAAGAAAGAGGTTATGGGAGGAGTTAGAGAAGAACTGTGATAAAGAGATCCCTTTGGTATTGGGGGGGGGGATTTTAATTGTGTTCTTTCACAAGAAGAGAAGAGAGGTGGAAAGAATTTTTCATTTACTCTAGGGCCACAAGATATGTCTGCTTTCATGAATAGGAATGATATTCATAATGTTGGAATGGTGGGTCCAAAGTTCACATGGTGCAATAATAAAAATGGAAGTGCTCAAATCCTTGAAAGGCTTGATAGGTGTCTATTGAATGCAAAAGCTTTGAATGAAATTCAAAATGCTATGGTGAGACATTTAGCCAGGATTGCATCAAATTACTGTCCCTTAATTCTCAAAATTTTCAATGATAAAGTTCAACATAATGGTCATCTTAAATTTGAAGATGTTTGGACATCTTTTCCGTCGTTTAAAGCTGCAGTTCTTAAAGCTTGGAACAAAAAGGTTTCAGGAGATGCAATGGAAGTCAATAATGTTAAATGTAAGAGAGCTTTGAGATCTCTTCATTTTTGGAGCAAGACAAAACTGAAGAAATTTCTGCAAAATAAAGATGTTTTAAAAAAGGAAATTGAAAAATTGCAGATGGAAGAATCCGTGGGGAATGGTCTTTCCAATGATAAGTTGCTACTGTTAAGGAACAAAATTCATGATTACATTATAAATTTGGCACGTCTCAGCACATGGTGGAGACAAAGATCCAAATTGAAGTGGATACAGGAAAATGATACGAATATCAATTTTTTTCATTCGTTTGCTAACGGCAGAAGAATTGGAAATTTGATTTTTCAGTTGAAGGATGAAGGAGGGAACTTGAGAGAGAAGCATAACAAAATTGAAGATATATTAATGAAGTTCTACTGCAAGAAATGGAAAAGTAGAAGTTGCAATTTAAATGATTGGCCTCCTGTATTGAAGACTCTATATGAACAAGATTACAAATTACTAGATGAGGAGTTCTCTTTTGCTGAATTAGAAGATGTTATTAAAAATAATGGATCAAATATTTCTTCTGGGCTAGATGGTATTACATACTCATTCTTCATATGCTATTGGTACATAACCGATATTGATGTTTAGAGAGCTGTTCAGCATTTTTTGGTGACAGGGAGTCTTTGTTCCAAATTAAAGGAGTAATTGGAAGTTCTTATTCCTAAAGTGCTTAATCTGGTTACTCCATCTGATTTCAGTCCCATCAGCATGTGTAATAATTTATATAAAGTTATAGCCAAAATTTTATTAAACAGATTATTGAAGGTGGTTGGGAGTCTTATTTCAGAAGAACAAGCTGCTTTCTTAAGAGGTAGATCCCTTTTGAATCATATTCTTTTAGCTCATGAATTGTTGAATAAGATCAGGTATTCGAAAACAAAGGAAGGATGGGTGGCGATCAAGCTTGATATGGAACAAGCCTATGATAGTATGGCTTGGCAAACATTGAGGATGGTATTGAAAAGCATGGGATTTCCTAGCAGATTTTCTAATCTATTAATGGAATGTGTGGAACATCCTGAATTTTTTATCATGATTAATGGTAACATTTCTAAGGGGATCCAAGCAAGTAGTGGATTTAGACAAGGTTGTCCACTTTTTCCATACTTGTTTATCCTTTGTGCTCAAATTTTGTCAAATTATTTTCGGCATAAAGGAAGGAATTTGGGAATAAATTTTTTTGCAAATGGCCCTAGAATATCCCATCTTTTGTATGCAGATGATATTCTCTTGTTCTCCCAAGCTTTATTGAGCAGTATGATGAAATTCAAAAAAATTATCTCAAACTTTTGCTTCAGAACAGGACAATATGTTAATAAATAGAAATCAGCAATTATGTTTGGAAAATCTGTTAAAAGGAAAAGGAGATATGCTATTTCAAAACTTTGGGAATTCAAATCAGTGAACTAATTCACTTACCTTGGCATAAAGATGGCATTAAGAAGAATGGTTGTTACAGATTACAACTACATTCTTGAGAAGGAAGCTTCAAGACTTAATGTTTGGGGTAATAAGTTGATCTCCTTAGCTGGAAGAATTGTCTTAATAAAATTGGTATGGGCTGCATTACCGATTTTTGTGACTACTCATGCATGGATTCTAGCTAGTATTCTTAAAAAAATGGATAAAATGACTAGAAGCTTTATTTGGGATAAACAAGGAGGAGCTCATGGTTTACATTATATGTCTTGGGAAAAAATTTGCAAAAGCTGGAAGGAAGGAGGACAAGGCATTCACTCGATGGAATCTATGGCAGGGCCTCTTAGAGCAAAGTTTGTATGGAGTTTCTTAAAGAATGAAGAAACTTTACTTGTTGGCAAGATATGGTCCTAAATTCTGGGAGGACAATAACAAATGCATTAAATCCACCACTTGGAAGATTATTTCTAATGGAGCTCAATCTCTTCTCCCGATCATTAAATGGAAGATTGCTAAAGGTAACTCTTTAGACATTTTAAAAGATGTGTGGATTCTAGATAGATGTCTAGAGAAGTGGCCGACTTTTATTGCTATTGGAGACTTTGAATTCCCGTCTCTTGATAAATTTATAGAAGATGGTTTTTGGAAGATAAATCTTCTTGAATTATTCTTTGGAGAAGCTCTTATGGATCTTATCCTGCAAATTGATATTTTATCCAATCAATTCGAAGATAGATTGGAATTAAAGTATAAATTCTCTAGTAAAAGCTTATATGAAATGACTTCTTGTTCTTATGAAATGGAAAGTACTTCTATTGACTATGGTAAATGGCTTAAAAAAATTCAACTAAACTCTAGAGCTGAATGTTTTTGGTGGAGACTCTTCAATGAAGCAATTCCGACTAATGGGTTCTTAATGTACCAGAGGATGCTGGATCATTGTTTATGTCCCAGTGGTTGCAATGTAATGGAAAATTTGGATCATGTTATGGTCCATTGCTTGAAGCTGCATCAAGCTATTATGGTTCTTAAGAAATGAGGATTTCCGGTGCCTGTTTTCTCCTCATATGGTGAATGTAAAGAGCAATTGGGACGACTTTCTATGGAAAATAAATTCATTGCTAAAATTTATTACTCTTTAGTCTATTTTTCTAGGAAAAGTAGAAACTTAATTAAATATGGTATGCAAGAGTTGAGTCTATCCTTTATAGCCTCTAATGCCATCAATTTTTCTTCTAATTCAAATGCCAATCTATTCTTGGATTACTGGGGTGCTAACCAGTAGGATAGGCTATTTTCTCATTAGCACCCTCCTCCCTCGGAATGGATTAAGGTGAATCTTGATGCTGCTTTAACTTGTTCCAATAATGGTGGACTGGGTGGAATGTTTAGAGATTCAAAAGGAAGATTTTTACTTGCATTTGGAATCAATTGCTTTCATTGGGATTCTGGTCAATTGGAGTTGATTGCTTTTTTTTCTTTTAAGAGAATCATCTTTGAGTGGATGATGGATGCTAAGGGAATTATTATTGAAGGAGATAATTTCAACATCATGAAGCATTTGAAAAAACCTGTGAAGATGGAGAACCGGAATGTACATAATGAAGAAATTGAAGATATCTCATTCTTGGATGGTTTTGGTAACATTCTTTTCCATTATGTTGATAGAAATGGTAATATGTTAGCTCATTTGTGTGCTAACATAGTATTGAATGGTGATTTTCTTTGGGAAGATCTTAGTAGTAATAAGGTTCCTCCTTTATTTAGTTTTTTATTAAAGGAGGAATGTGATAGTTTTTCTATCACCTAGCATTTTGTAATAGCTTTTATTTTCATTAAATGCATTTAACATTACTTTAAAAGAAAATAATAGTAAGCGCATAAAAAATTTGATTGTTGTAGGATAGAAAATTTTAATTAATGGCCATTCTATGATTTTTGAAGGAAAAAAAAAAGGATAAAGAAAAAATTCTTGTGGAATCTTTAAATATAAACAAAAAATATTTTTTTTAAATTTTTTTTCTCTTTATAAATCTACGAGTTCCAAAATTTTTTTTAATAATTAATATATTCATTAATTTTTCTTCCAAAGAAAATCATGAGGTACTTGTTGACCTCATTTTTATCTCATTTTGCCTTTAAGTATGTTCGATTGAGTTGATCAAGCCTCGTCGAGCTTGATTTGACTTGAATAAGTGCTAATTTGGGTATGATTTTGTTAAGTTAATTTGGTCTAGTTGAGTCAAATCTAAGTTAATCTGAATCAAGTCAAATGTAATGTGATTTTGAATCTAATTCAATCCATTATATTCAACATAATATCAATTATAGTTTAATCACAATTTTAAATCAATTCAAATTTGATATCCTTTTAGGAATAGGATTCGACGTCTTCAATTTTGGCTAAATATGAAGTCTATTGTTGCCTCTAGCTAAGTCGTGTGATACTCTCATTTTAGCATGGAATATAACCAATTTAGAGAAGAGGCAAGCAACACAGTCCCATTTGAAGTTTTATTATAGAGTAGAGCTTTAAGAGCCATAATAGTAGTCATTGATGGAGTCTTCACCCAAAGTATTAGAGCTCAAGGACTGGAGGGGCTCAAAAAAAGCTCTCTTCTCATCTGCAAGTATTGGTGAGTCTCAGCACTCTCGGTCCATCTCTCTCGTTCGTGGGAGAATAAGGCCAAACACGCCCCCAACCCCCCCTCCCCCCCCCGCTTTCTAGCTCTCCCTATCAGGATGCAAGGGTGAGGGCCTGAGCTATGCGCCTATCTCCCTCTTTTGGTTCTCAAAGCCCCAGCCCACCAAATCCCCATTCCTTTGTCTCCCCTCTTTTGCAAGGCAAGGGGATGCCTCCCCTCCCTCTCCCTTGGCATCCTTGTGCTTGCAAAACCTAGATGAGGACTCCCACTCTTTCATCCCTCTGTGGTTGCAAGCTCCAGACCTATTTGCAACCCCTACCTTAGCTATCGACTTAGCTTCTCCATAATAGCAGATATATTTCCTTCTTTTCTCTTCCTCTCTACTTGTTCCCTTTCCTACACTTCTTATTCTTTTTCTACCCCTTCTTCCATTTCTCCTTCTTCTTCATCTTCTATTTTTGCTCCTTTCTCCTTCTCATATGCATGAATTTCCTTCCTCATATAGATTTGATAGTCACGTAATGTCTTTGAAATATATGTTGTTGGTATCATTTAGTAAAATTTAGCTTATGCATCAAAGTTTTGGTAACTTCTTGTGAGTTTGTATGATTAAGACTTTGATGATTGTGGTCACTTTCTTTCATTCCAAAATTTTAGTGAATCTTAGATAGATTATTTTGTGATGATTTCAACAAAGCATGTGTATGAAGATCTCATGAAGATTTGCGATTATAAAGTGATGATTTCCATCCTGATTTACTTCATGAAACTTTATAAATATTACAAACTAAATAAATAATAAAATTGCACCAAAGAGAAGTTCGGTTGTCTTCATTTGTATCAAATTTTCATATGATGGTCTTGCTTATATTGGGAAGTTCATGCTATATGAATGAGCCCTTTTAATTAGTTGCATGAATGTATTTGATGCAAAAAGTTTGTGTGACCTATGTTGTCACATATTATAGTATTGGATATAATTTATTCAGTATAATTCTACATGTTTTAACATTCAAGTGTGTGCTCTTAACTATTCTTTCATGTGATAAATTTGTGGTTTATATGAGTAAGTGTTTCTACTAACGATGCCTTCAACGACTAGCTATCTAAATTGCTATGTTTTGTAGCTTAGTCAATAGCCATACATTATAGTGTAATTGTTGTTGATACATTTTAAGTTGCAATAGCATCTGAGAGTTCTTGGTAGAGATAAATTTTGCTCTTATAAACATAACAATAGAGCTTATACATTTGTGCATGCATTGAATCCATCATAATATGAGGGAATATGTTGTCTTTATTGAGAATGCGAGAAGGGAATGGATGTCTATGTTGATGTTGGTTATTATTTAATTGATTTTCTTTTCATGGTGGTTTATAACAAAACATATGTAGCCAGTATACTCACCAACATTTATTTTCATGGGTGTCGTCATACATTATCTCTATCCAATTTGACTTGATGCTTTCATAAAGTTGGTAGAATGTCTTGGTGTTTAATATTTAATCTCATTAAAGACATGACGTATAAGATAACAAATCATGCTCATGAATAAAGCAATGATATATTGAGATTATATTGGTATGATAAATGCATTATTTCATTAGTAGTTTGGGAGGGGGTTATTCTTAAAAAGGCAAAAATGAGTATTGTTGATAGATTTCCTTAAAACTTGTAAGAATATATTACTTCATCAATTGGTTTTCCTTGTTAACTTTGAGTAAGTGGTAAAGGTATTTCAGCGGCTATTGGACAAGGATTCAAATATGCAATCTTTAAATGACTCAAAATAATGGAATGCTCAAACATTGTTATAAATCTTATATTAAGGATTTCATGCTTCTTGGATTTTTTGACATTAAAGGAAATTTCGTGCAACTAATGAACTATATCGCTTCTTAGCTTTATAATCTTACATATTTGAGGTCATATGGTAGTCATTTCCTAAATAATTAAAGAGGTATTTGCTCTAAAATCTTTGCACTCGCAATTTCTTATATTTGGTTGATTTTTGGGTTGATTTTGTTGTATTAACGGCAAGATATACCTGTTATTTTCTTGAGTTCTTTGATGAAGTATTGATGACAAAAAGAGCAGTGGTTACCGGTTGAGAATGAATGGCTCGTTATTGAATTTTTTTTGGGGATATTTGGAGATGTTCCGCATCCAAAATTGTGCTCCAATGTTTTTTGTTAATTAAAATTTATGAATTTGTTGGAGATTTTATTTTGCTAAGCACAGATGAATCTTGTGGGACTTATGTTTTTATATTATGAGCCACATTCAATGCGAGTAAAAGAAATGAATGAGCACGAAAATTTTGTAACTTTCATTTACAAACAGTTTTGGTTAGTTGATGCATCTCAATAAGATTAGAAAACCTTCATATGCTCTATGTTTCATTTGAGAATTCAAGTTGAGTTGATGTAAGTTTTGCATGCCTTTTGTTTGGTGGCGCTCTTTGGGTCTAAAAGGAAGAAATGTGGTGAGCATTGTGTTAAAAAGTATTCATGTTTCTTTATGTTGGAAAATTCTATAATTTGCCTTATGTTTAAAAAAAATTAATGAGTTTTGGAGAAGTGGTCACAATCCTCACCTTTATAAATTTATGATCTCATTATGATGTTTATGGTGGAATCAAGAGAAGTAACTTGCCATATATTTAAAGCTTTTCTTATGAGTTCCTAAAACACAATTCTAATATTTCATTAGTTAGTCTATGTAAAGAGCTCTTGGTTTGCAATACTATATGTTTGACACAAAAGCATGATTACAAGTTTACGTTAAAGCTTCTTATGAAATTTATGGTGACAAATAGTATGAAGGTAGAAAGTTTTTTTGGAGAGAAATCATATATTTTATTTCTTGATGGCAAGTATTCACATGTTGATTAAAAGGTATTTTTGAGAGTTCAAAATTTTCATACACTTTAAATATTAATTTCTGTAGACCCAAGCAAGGTAATGCTTTATGTTGATTGGAATGTCTTCTTGAGTTTTGGCAAGAATAAAATAACATTGAGCTACCTTTCTACTTTTAACTTCTTTTTGATGATAATATTTGATTGGAATATGAATATTTCTTTATTTTTATTGGCTTGTTGGAGCTTTATATGAAAAGTATATGGGCAACTACATGAAAATGGCTCTTGAACTTTGGAGAGCAAGTTTGCATGAAACATCTTTATTTTTTTTAATTGCATTTGGGTTGAGTTTCAATGTCAAACAAGTTGTTTTTTTTGTTTCTTTGTTGGGAGAAGTATGATCTGGGTATTCATCCTCAAAATGTGTATGGTTTTATTGTTATGGCTTTAGTGGAAGCATGAAAGGTGACTTGGAATGTTTTTCATGTTGTGTTTGTAAAAGGTGTTGGATGGTTATTTCGTATTTGCATGAAGGAGTTATTAGTTACTTGAGACATTTTATGAATGTGGGAATAAGAGAAATGCATGTAAATGTGTGTTGGGAGATAAAGTATGTTGGAAAGTAGAATTTGTTGGATGATTATTGGGAAGTGATAATTTAGCAAGTAAACAATAGCTCTCTTGTCCTCCCTACCACTCCCTCTTCTACTTCTATTATTTCTCTCTTCTTCTACTACTTCTTTCCTAATTGTGCATTGAGAGGAAATATGGTAAAATGCTTAAAATTTTGAAAGTTTCAAAAGGAAAATGGCTCAATCGATAAACTACCCTGAAAAGAGGTACATTAATATTTTAATTGTATTTCATTTTAATTATTTGCATAATTAATATTAACTTGCTCCAATAAAACCATTCATTTTTTTTGGTGTTATGTGACATCCCTTTTGGAAAGCAAAAAAAGGCACTTTAAGAGTAATAGACGAAGGAGCTTGGACAAACTGATACGAGCATCAGTCACCCCCATTCATTATGATGGGGGTGCTACGGGCAGAACCACTAGGTCATAGCCCTAGTGTAGTATGCATCCCAACCTTAGGATCTTGTAGAAACTTCATTTTTAACTAGGATGCTTTTGTTTATTTTAGATCTCTGAACTCATTTAGAAACATGTATATTCCTAAAGTGTTAAAAACAAATTCTTTCTTCCAACACAACACTAGTAACATTTATGGACAAAAACTAAGGATTAAGTCTTAAAAAACTTAGACTTAGGTTGCTTGCACATTTTAGGATAGAAACACTAAAGCATATAAAATTTTAGCTACATTTTATTATAGGATTTGATGTATTATTCCCTAAGCTTAATTAATCATAAGTGATTACTAACTAATAATTAAAAACTCCTAGTGAACCCATGAGTAATCCAAATGAGATACACTTTTTTTTTTGAAAAAGCAATTGAGGATATTATTACTGAAAAAGAACAAATAGAAAGAAAAGACCTAGGTACTACATCCCATTAGTTCCTCCTTTATCAGAGGTAATATCATCCCACATGAAATCATTAAATATAGCATAGTTAGCACAGAGATCCGCTAACTTATTGATGTTTCTATCAACACAATTAAAAATAACAATTTCAAAAGTTTAAGAAAGTCAATAGATTCAATCACTTTACCTCCCGCTTTGATTCTATGTCGAATATATTAGATCACATTATTTCTATCACCTTCAATGACAATACCCTTGTATTGAAGCATCCAATCTTTGAAAACTTCTTTTATAAGAAGTATAGCCGATAATTCAAGTTGTGAGATGTCCCAATGAACAAGCTTTTTCCCAAATGCCATCAAGAATTTACCCTTACTATCTCGGAAGACACCTCTAATGCCCGCTTTGTAAGAAGGAAATAAAGAAGCATCTATGTTCACTTTGATCCAGTCGGATGGTGGAGGGTGCCAACAATTACACAGTCTTTTAGGCTGATTAACACCCAGTGGCCCGAGCTTATGTTTCCATAAGAATTAGAAAATGAAGACCACGAGATAGCTTGAACCGCAATAAATCTGGAGCTATCATTTGTTCCTTCATGAATAAATTTATTTCTTGCCTTCCACATTAAATACACAATGTTGCAATATAGTTTAGGTAGGAATTTGCTCTTCATAGTAGATCTCTCAAGCCAATCACAACATTCTTCCATACTAGTAAATGATGGTATTTGAAATCCCTAAGTGCTGAGTAAGGCAATGATATTCAACAGCTTCTCACATCCCGTAACAACATACTCTATATCCTCAATCTTATTACATCCTCTAAGACATCCCAATTCACATTGAATTTTTCTAGAATGTAATAGTTGAAGAGTTGGAAGAGCTTTGTTGAATACACGCCACCGTAATACTTCAACTTCCAGAATAAGTTTTAGTTTCTTAATCCACTTCCAGTAAACAATGTTACCATTGTTATTTAGTTCATTCTCAGCAACTAAGAAAGAAAGAGATTTACTAGAATGCATACAGATCAATTCCATTTCATCATGATCCAAATTATCCTCTATTTTGATTTGTAAGATAGCTTCCACTAGTTTGTTTCCAAATAGCTTTTGGAGCTGATCTCTATTCCAGTTACCATTCTGTATCAGGTTATCCACTATTATCTTTTCATTTTTTGAAACTGCCTTAAAAGTAGTCCATCTCATGATGCTTTTGTCCCAAAATCCAAGCGTCATTAAAGACATTAATAGATTTTCCATCAGAAATTTTCCATCTCATAATTTTTTAAGCCATTTAGATCCATCCAAGATGATCTTCCAAGATGTAGATGCTCCTTTACGATAACCTGTATCCACCACACAGTTACCATACTTTGGTTCCATGATTTTACAAATCAGAGAATTCCTGTTTTGGATTAACCTCCATGCCATCTTAGCCCTTAGAGGGCCCAGTATATTGATTGAAGATTGTAAACCCCTACCTCCCCATTCAATAGGCTTACATAAAACATCCCAACTTACATAATGCATACCCAATCCTCCATCTTTTTATTCCATATAAAATCTCTACATAACTTGTCTATCAGCTTTAAGACACTTTTAGGAATAAGAGAATGATTAGATTGAAAAACTGGATAAGCTAGAAGAACCAATCTTACCAAAGTTAGTTTTCCATCTAGAAAAAGGAATTTGGAGCCCCATATATTCAGCATTTTCAAAGCTTTTTCTACCATACCTTGATAATTTGCATCCCATACTCTTATAAGCACCAATTTTACTCCAAGGTACATAAGTTCCTTAACTTCATTGAATCCCATAATCTGATTTATGGCCCTCCTCCTGTTCTTCTTAACAAAATTCAAAAAAAAAGTTACAGATTTTCTAGTATTTATCCTCTATCCAGCCAATGACAAAAATTGGATAAAATACCTTTGATTTCTCTCACTGCCCAACATTAGCTTTCGAGAAGATCAACATATCATCCGCATATAATAAGGGAGAAATCCGTGGACCTCCAATACATTTACGAATACCAATTGTATTATTTCTTTGATGAAAGACATTTGAAATAAGTTGAGAGCACAAAATAAAGAAGAAAGGTGAAAGTGGACAACCTTGCCAAAATCCACTTTTGCCATAAATCCATGAAGATGACTTGCCATTGATAAGTAAGCAGAACATTGGATCTTCTACACACTCCATTATAAGATTTGAAAATGTACAAGGAAAACCATAACTCTCAAGAACTTTTCTCAAAGTACCCCAACACATAGTGTCATAGGCTTGCTCCATATCAATTTTGAAAGAAACTAATCCCTTGGATACTTTGGAAAATTTGAATTTGTGGAACATTTCTTGAACAATCAGTACATGCTTTGACATCAACCTTCCATGGAGAAAAGCTGCTTGTTCATCTAATATAAGCTTAGGTAAAATATTTACCATTTTATTAAGAATAATCTTTGCCACCACCTTATACATAGAGTTGCAAAGACTAATAGGTCTATAGTTGGAGGGATTAACAGGATTTGCAATCTTTGGCATAAGCACCATTTGTGTCTCCTTCCATCTCTTATCCATCTTCTTTGTTGCAAAGAATTCTGAGATAGCATTCCACATATAAACCTTCAGAATTTCCCAATAATGCTTGAAAAAGGAGTATGTTACTCTATCAAGTCCCGGAGCAATAGAATCTGCAGATTGGAACACTACCTTCTCCATTTCTTCCTAGGTTAATTCTCTGTTTAGCCAAACTGTGTCAAAATTATCCAGTGAAACCAAAGAATCCGGCAAACCATTAAGAAAGCAAACTCTCTGCTTCCACTTCCCATTCAAAAATTGCATAAAGATATCTTCAATAAGACTTTGATCTTCAATCATATCTCCATCTTCATTCAGCACTTTGATTATCAAAATTGAGTTTTTCCTAGCACTAGAAAATGAATGGAAAAACTTAGAATTTGAATCTCCATCTATTAACCATTTCACCTTAGCACGTTGTCTCCACTAAGTGTTAAGTCTAGCTAAGGTTGAGTTAAGTTCAGCAATCTTCACTTGGAGTAGCTATCCATCCTCCTCCAAAAGAAATCCAGTCTCTGCCTCTTTGGATTGAAGCTCCAAAATTTCTTTTAAAAGGCTTTTTTTAAGAAGAGAAAAGCTTTTTAGCTTAGCTTTACTCTAGAAGTACAAATATTTTAAAGCCCTATTGCATTTGATATTCAAAATCTCTGAACAATTCCCCTTAACATTCTTCCTCCAGACATTGTTGACGATGCCAAATGAAGCTGGGAAAGAGGACCAAGCATCCTCAAATTTGATAAATTTACTATTCACCGGTAAGTCTTCAATAAGCTTAAATAGTATCGGACAATGGTACGATGTTATCCTAGCCAGATGTCTAACAACAAATTTTTTATAAGCATTTAAAGCAGCTGAATTTACAAAGCACCAGTCTAGTCTTTCCAGAATCCTTGCTCCTCCAATTTTGTTGTTGCACTAAGTGTATTATGGGCAAAAAAAACCCACTTCATGAAGATCATTGTTGATAACAAAGGTCTTCATGTCCTTTGATCCTTGAGAAAATACAAATCTTTTGCTGCCTCTTTTGTCCTCCTTTGATAACAAATAGTTAAAATCACCCCCAATAGCGATGGGGATGTCTTTGTTATAGAAGGCTTCCAAATCCCTCCAAAGATCTTTCCTCTTGAAAGTGTCAGTACTTCCATAAACAACAGAAATTCTCCTTGATTCCCCATTTGGTAACAAGAGATCACCTATTACCAATTGTTGGGAATCTAACAAAAGAGAAAATGAAATCACTATAGATTTCCAAATGACCAAAATTCCTCCAGAAAGGCCAATAGCTGGAACATGAAAAAAATTCCATTCCATACCTATTAATTTATCCACCTCACTTATACTAAAGAAGGTAATTTTGTTTCTAAAAGCCCTGCAAACAAAATTCCATGCTCCTTCACCACCTCCTTCAAATATATAGAAGCTTGTTTCTTCTTTGCTCCTCTACAATTCCAGAATACAATTGAACCAATTAAATAATGATAGGAGAAGAAGTCCCCAACTTTCTTTCACCTCCCCATCAAATTTTTTATTTCTCATAGAAGATCTCACAAGCTTCTGACCTCTTTTGACAATTTCTTTTTAACATAAGAAGAGCTGTTATTCTTCTTTTCAAGATCTAAAACTTTATTATGTATTGCTGTAGGCGAACCCAGCATATCTTCTCCTTTATTTCCCACTAGAGGAATTACAGCATAATCTTTTTCAAGGATCTCCCCCTCTTCTATCACTTCTCATAACACTTAACATTATACAATCATAATTTTTTTACTGTTAAGCCAAACAGTTCTAATTATTGAAGTCATGCCTGTCTTCAATAATGGAATTTCGTTTCTCTATTTTACGGATTGGTACCTCTCATCACCTTGTGAAAGGAAGAGCATAATCCCATTTCTAACTTTGTAGCTCCTAATTTATATGTTCAGTCTCATTGACTTTGTGCATCAGAGTTCCTATGATCCTATTCATTCCAGGCAAATATACTTTTAGATATTAATGACAGTCATAGCTATGAAGAACCAGCCTTCTTCATATAATTTAACGTTTGTAACACCGGCACATCTCCATTTGCCTGTTGTCTTTTATTACCTCGTTGTTCTTCCATAGTTGAAATGGATCCAAGGACCATATTTTCTCTCTCAGCTCTTCCTTGCAATATCCCAAAATTTTTTTGATTTTGCTAGATTATCTGGATTTACCTTTTGCTACGATGCACTGTATATTTACCATATTTTGGAAATTCAGGGCCTTATTCTTCTCAGCACAGTCTCCTGCAGTTAATAATATAATGAGGACATGCTTTCATATTCTATTTTTCTGAAAAAACATTCCTGTATACCTTCAACAAACTCCAAGCGGCAGCTATCTTCAGAGAGGAAACAACAAGAACACAGATTCGGGCAAACTCATGTCTAACTCCACTGGGCAATTTCCGTCAATTAATAAGGAATTTTAAAAATTTTGGACCATCTGACAAACATTGATTCAATCCCAATTGTAAGAGGGAGGTTTGGCATTCTTATCACACTTTTGGGACAGTTATCCCTGTCAGGTAGAGAGCTAAAAACTTTGGAACCATAACTATATGCCCTCTAACATACCATGGTCCACTGTTAAGGACTGACTCTAAAGCTTGTTCTTCCTCAAAAGCACATAATGTCCATCCATTTCCCAGCATCGTTAGATGGAAATTTCTAAATTGATCCCACTTTATTCTAAGTTCACCACTGATTGCATAAATAGGAACATAATCTCCAAATACCTTGATGACTAAATCATTCTTTAGTTTTTTAGCATTTTCTTCCTCCTTTTGCATATGCAATTTAACTGTAGTTCCATCCTCCGACAGGCACTGACCAAAATCCAGATTGGATACCCTGATATTCTCCTTTTTCAACCAAGCATTATTCCCAGACGGTTCTTTCACCTTTACAGTTAATTCATCAAACATTTTATCTTCATTTTGATACCCAAATTCAGACTGCCTGATAGAGCATAAGTCCTTAGCCCCATTAACTGTCAGAATACTTAGCTGCCCTCCAATAATGGTTTCAACACCTTTATCACTACTATTCACAGAGACTTTATCCACGATATCTATCTCATCTAGAGAATCATCTTCCTTTGATTGAGTCGCAACTCTCCCTTCATTCTAGACTTTAGGAATGATAATCTCCTTTGGTTCAACAGACATTCCATTATTCTAGTTGACATTCACTACTTTCAATGAATGCTTATCAAATTTGAAGCTGTTATCCATAATCTCTTTTCCCTTTCCAATATCAGGTAAAACCTTCTTCGATGAAGCCAGACCACCTTCATTGATCACCAGACCTTTGTTGTTCTTCAACTTCAATCTAGCCTAGACCACCCGTCGAAGTGGTCCAGCGATCTTCTGCCGCCATCCAAAAACCCGCCTTAAAATTCTCAACAAAAATTTAAAAAATAGACTTTTTCTCTCTCTAGAAAATCACATACGTTCTCTCGTATATTTGGGCTTCTCCAAATAACTAGTTAAATGAGATACACTTGAATATTTAAATTTTACTAATTAAATCATAATCAGTATACCTAAGCACTAAAAGATAAAATTTGAACATAAAACTTAACTAAAGCTAATTAATATATTAACCACCCTTCAATGAAACAAAATTTAAAAGATTTAAGCTAAATAAAAAAAACAAACATAAACTAAAACATGTTAAATGAAAAGGCTTCTAGAGGACTAAACTCTAATTAATTAAATCCTTTTGTAATTAATTGTACACCTTATTTTAAAAAATAACTTTAATATTGAATGTAAATGAAATAGAGCTAATTAAACAAGTAAACACAATGAGAGACTTATAAAGTATTGCAACTTAGTTTTCTTAACTATATTTTCATATCATGTGCTTTTGATGATTCCAAAATATTATTGTATTGACTAATATTTCTCAAAACATATATTTAGAATATTATATTTATTGTTGGTGTGTATTAATAATTTAGCAAAATCATACTCCAGACTGTTGAAGACTTTAAGTCAGATTAGATTAGGATTTATTTTTTTGAAGTATGTATTTTTTATACTTTTCTTGAGTCTAAGAGAATGTGTTATTATAATTGGGTATGTTGAGATAGTTGTTACTTAGTTTTGTATATTTGATATTCATGCAACTCGTATGTTTTTGATGATTCCAAATAATATTGATTTGATTATTATTTCTCCTAACATATTTTGGAAGAATTGTTTTGCTCTTGTGTATACTAATATTTTAGGTAAATTATATTCAGGATTGTTGAAGACTTCAAATTAAGATCAGTTTAGAGTTTATTAAGTCTACATTTTTATTTTATTGAGTCTGGGAGAGTGTGATTGTAATTTAATAACTGAACACACACACATAAATCGGGGGAGAGTTTAAAATTTACATTTTTTAAAATGATTGTAATATACGATACATTTCATACGGGACGATCTGATCAGTTATTTTCCCCAAAGAGCACTGGAATGAAAAGAAATGAAAATTTTTTTTTATGTATGGTTCATACGGGATGATTTTAATATTTATATCGGGACGAACGTCTCCGTTTTGTTCCTAAATGAAAATCGTGTTGGATGAAATTAATTTTCATACCGGGATGAACGTCTCTATTTTGTTCTCGAACAAAGATCGTACGAGATGAAATTAATTTTTATACCAGGATGAATGTCTCTATTTTGTTCTCTAATGATGATCGTATAGGATAAAATTAATTTTTGTATCGGGTCGAACCTCTCTATTTTTTTTCTAAAATGAAGATCGTACCGGATGAAATTATTTTTTGTACATGGATGAATGTCTCTGTTTTGTTCTCGAATGAAGATCGTATCAGACAATATAAATTATTGTAAAGGGATGAATGTCTCGGGTCTATTTTTGTTCATTTTTTCTAGACGTTTCATACATACAAACATTGAAATTTTTCTGTTCCTAGCAGACGAACTTGGTTCATATCGGACGATGATCGCATACAAAATGAGTTTGTACACATTCATAACTTGTTCATACGCAACATTATTTGAACTGTTTGTATGTATGAACATACGATCGTACTGTATGATCGTGTACATTTAAAATTGAAAACATCAATTTTTTGGATAGTTTTTCGTGTCTTTTGTGTAAAAGGTCCATTGAAACTGACGTGAAATAATCTTGTCTATGTAATTTTTCAAGGGCAATTGAGAGAGAGAGAGAGAGTGTTTGAGAGAGATTTATTGCAAGTGGAGTGTGAAGGGTTCACAAGGTTACTCAAAGGTAAGGATCTCTTTGTAATTATGGTTATCACACTTCCTCTTATCTTTATAAATTGCTCATTAGAAGATCTTCGAATAAGATCCGGTACTCTGCCAACACATGCAGGGTGTGAATGGATAAAGGATCTCTGCCTACACTTGGAGGGTGTAAAAGGACAAAGGTTCTTTGCCTACACTTGGAGGATGTGAAAGGACGAAGGTTCTCTACCTACACTTGGAGTGTGTGAACAACCGACGGTTCTCTGCCAACACTTGGAGAGTGTGAAAGGATGACGGTTCTCTACTGCATCGGGGATTGGTGAAAGAGAGTTTTATGAAGGCTTCTCCACTTTGCTGTGTGGGAAAAATGAGAGTCACTTTTGGTAATAGTGCAATACCTGAAGAGGGAGTCTTCATGGAGTGGATGTAGGTCGTGTCTGACGAACCACTATAAATCCTTGTGTCATTTTTAATTTCCGCTGCTTTATTTTCTGCAAGTTATATATTGTGGTTAAAAAGTTTTATTTTTAAACTTTAATTAACTTTATTAGTTAATCAATCATTTTCAAACTTTAAAATCCAAGAATAATTTTTGAAATTACCAATTCAACCCGTCTTGGTTAGCCATGAGACATAAGCTTAGGTTTAACAACCTATTTTAGATTCAATAGGGTATCCGTGCACATGCACACTAGGGGAGTGTAAAATTTTGTAACTTTTTAAAAATAATCATACTATACAATTTTACATCATACTGGATGATTATGCTTGAGTGTACCTCTAGAAAGAAGTTAATCGAACCATGCCAAGAAAATTTTCTAAGTTCTATTCTTGTATTATGAAGTTAGCTTCATACGTACATCTTCTAGAGTAAAAAATAGATACTTACAAGTTTGTCTTGACAAACTCCTAATTTTTTCTAAACTTTTTGTACTGTAAGATCATAGGTTTGTCTGAAATAATTGCATATCTTTTCGTCCCGATGAACATGTAAATTTTTTGAACTGTTCATATTGTACGATCATAAGATTATACATACAACTTCCAGAGTACGAAAAGGTTGGGGTTATTTTCATACAAAATGAAACATGGTTTGATTAAAATAGTTCGTACTATATGATGTGCATTCCGTTCAGTACATTATTTAGAGTACAAAATCAATTCATACTAAATCATGCCACAAAAATCTAATCAATTTTAAATGGATCATACTGTACAATGTATATTTATATATAGGTTAATCAAAGTACAAAATTGGTTTATACTAGATCGTACAGACAATTTTTGAACTATTTGTATGTACGATCATCGATCGTGTATGGTCAAATTGAAAAATTTTAGTTTTGTGGACAGCTTTTTGTGTCTTTCATACATAAAGTCCTTAAAATGGCTATGGATGAAATGCCTCTTTATATTTTCTTATAGAGTAAGTGTGAGAGAGATTTGGGAGAGTGTTTGAGAGCGAGTTCTTATTGTTGCAAACCTATTTTCATGACCTGTGTTTTGATGATTGACAAACACTATTGATTTTCTTGGACTACTTATTTCTTCTAACTTTTCAGGAATCGAAGATCGGACGAACAGACCAAGCCAGTTCAGGATTGCGTAGGTTTAGGGTTGAGTCAGTCTGTACTTTTGTTTTTCACTTCTTGAGTCTACTTGTAATGGTCAAATAGACTGATGCTAGGTAACCCTACATACACACACTTGAGAGACTTAGAATTTCTGTTTTTACTCATATTGGCCAGGA